>NW_007247241.1:151925-167234 GCF_000164805.1 Carlito syrichta | reverse complement strand
GAGACCCGCCTGGGCAGTGAGACCTCATCTGTACAATAAATCAAAAAATCAGCCAGGCGTGGTAGCACGCGCCTGTAATTCCGGCTACTCGGAAGGCTGAGGCGGAAGGATCGCCGGAGCCCAGCAGGTCGAGGCTGCGGTGGCCGGAAGCAGCCACTGCACTCCAGTCTGGGTGACAGAGTGAGACTCAAACTCATAAAAAAAAAGATAGACCATATGATTGGCCACAAATCAAGAGTCAATAAATTCAAAACATCGAAATCATATCAAGCACTTTCTCAGACCACAGTGGAATAAAACTAGAAATTAACTCCTAGAAGAACTCACAAAACCAAGCAAAAATATGGAAATTTTTAAACATCTGCTCCTGAATGATTCTTGGGTCAACAATAAGATCAGGATGGTAATTTAAAACTTCTCTGAAACAAATGACAACAATAAAACAAGTTATCAAATTCTCTGGGACATAGCCAAAGCTGTGCTGAGAGAAAAATTTATAGTGCTAAGTGTCTACATTAATGACTGAAGAATCACATATTGACAACCTAACATTATACTTCAAAGAACTAGAAAGACATGAGCAAACCAAACTGAAAGCCAGCAGAAGAAAATGAATAATGAAAATCCAAGCAGAATGAAATGGAATTGAAGTCTTAAAAAATACAAAGGATCGATAACCAAAAAGATAAATAAAATTGAGAGACCTCTAGCTAGATTATATAAAAAATGAAGAGAGAAGATTCAAATCAGCTCAATCAGATATGAAAATGGAGATTACAACTGATATGGAAATTCAAAAGATCATTCAAGACTATTAAGTACACCACTGCAAATAAACTAAACAATCTAGATGAAATGGATATATTCTTCAAAACATATAGCTCCCCAACCTTGAATCAGGAAGCATAGAAACCTTGAACAGACCAATAACAAATAGCAAGATTAAAACAGTAATTAGAAGTCTACCAGCAAATGTCCAGGACCTAATGGACTCATAGCTTAATTCTCCCAGACCTTCAGATGAACTGGCTCCAATACCTGAAGCTATTCCAAAAGATTCAAGAGGAGGGAATTCTTTCTAACTCATTCTCCAAGGCCAGGATCACTATAACACCAAAGCCAGAACAAAGAACAACAAAAAACTATAGATGAATATCCCTTATGAACACAGATGCAAAGATCCTCAAAAAATGTTAGCCAACTGAATACAACAGCACATTTTTTTAAATGGCCCCCAACCAATTAAGTTTTATCCCAGAGATGCAAGGTTGAGACATATGCAAGTCAATAAATATGATCCACTACATAAACAGAATTTAAAACAAAAATTATATGATCACAGATGCAGTAAATGCATTTGAGACAATCCAGCATCCCTCCATGATAAAAACTCTCAGCAAAATAGGCATAGAGAGAACATTCCTCAAAAACAATAAAAGCCGCATACAGCAAACCCACAGACAAGACCATCCTGAACAAAGAAAATTTGAATGTGCTTCCCCCCTCAGAACTGGAAGGAGGCAAGGATGTCCACTTTCACCACTACTATTCAACATAGTCCTGGAAGTCCTAGCCAGAGCAATAAAGGGCATCCATATTGGAAAAGAAGAAATCAAACAATCTCTCTATGCTGATGATATGGTCTTACACCTAGAGAATCTTAAAGACTCCTCCAAAAGACTCCTGGACTTGATCAATGCATTTTGTAAAGTTTCAGGATACAAAAGTTAACACACACAAATCAGTAGCACTACTACATAACAAGGGCGACCAAGCTGAGAAACCAAGAACTCAATTCCATTTACAGTAGCAGACAAAAAGCTAAAATGCCTAGGGATATATTTAACCAAGGAGCTGAAAGCTCTCTACAAGGAAACCGACCAAACTCTGATGAAACAAATTGTAGCGGGCACAAACAAATGGAGAAAATTCCATCCTCATGAATTGGAAAAATCACGATGTTAAAACGACCCAAAGTAATCTACAGATCCAAAGTAATGCCTATCAAACTACCAACATTGTGCTTCAGAGAATCAGATAACACAATCCTAAAATTCATGTGGAATCAGAAAGAGCCAGAATAGTCAAAACAATCCTAAGCAAAAGAACAAAGCTGGAGGCATCACATCACCTGGCTTCAAACTATTCTACAGCACAGTACTGGTATAAGAGCAGACATGAGGACAAGTGGAACAGAAGAGAGAATCCAGAGATAAACCCAAATATCTACAACCAACTAATCTTTGACAAAGCAGACAAAAACAATAATATCATTTGTTTTATTAATGAATCAATCAATAGTTTTATTCTTGATTTTTATTGAGTCGGGATCTCACTGTGTGGGCCTGGCTGAAGGGCAGGGGTGCGATCACAGTTCACTGCATCCTCGACCTCCGGGGCTCAGATGATCCTCCCACCTCGGCCTCCCGAGTCCCTAGCACGACAGATGCCATCATGCCTGACTTATTTTTTATTTTTGAAGAGATGGGGTCTTGCTATGTTGCCCAGGCTGGTGTTGAACTCCTGACCGCCAGTGATCCTCCCACTTCAGCCTCCCAAAGTGCTGAAATTACAGCCATGAGCCACCCCACCTGGCTAAATTTTATTTATTCATTATTTTGGAGAGACAGGATCTTGCTATGTTGCCCAGGTTGACCTCAAACTCCTGGCCTCCAGCCTTCCTCCTGCCTTGGACTTCCCAAACACTGAGATCACAGACATGAGCCTCCATGCCTGCTCTCAGTGGGACATTATTTAACTAGTAGACAGAAGAGAAAAAATAAATAATAAATATTCAAACAGTTGAGGCATAAAAGCTGAGGCCGGCTGGGCACGGAGGCTCACGCCTGTTATCCCAGCACTTTGGGAGGCTGAGGCGGGATGATTGCTAGAGACCAGGAGTTGGAGACCAGCCTGGGCAATATAGCAAGACATCTCTACAATAAATAAAAAAATTGGCTGAACGTGGTGGTGCCTGTCATCCCAGCTATTCAGGAGACCGAGGTGGGAAGATGACTGGAGATCAGGAGTTTGAGGCTGACCTGGGCAACATGACGACGTCCCATTTCTACAAAAAAATAAAAATAAAAATAAATTAGCTGGGCATGATTGCCCCTGGAGTCCCAACTACTTGGAAGTCTGAGGCAGGAGGATGTCTTGAGGCCAGGAGTTGGAGATCAGCCTGGGCAACTTAGCAAGACCCCGTCTTTAAAAAAAAAAAAAAAAATTAGCCAGCCATGGTGCCTGTCATCCCAGCTACTCGGGAGGCCGAGGTGAGAGGATTGCCTGAGCCCAGGAGGTGGAGGCTGTGGTGAGTCGTGATCGTGCTCCTGCACTCCAGCCTGGGCCATCGCAAGATCCCACCTCTAATAAAAATAAAATATTAGCCAGGAAGAGTGGCTCATGTCTGTCATCCCAGCAACTTGGGAGGCCAAATTGGGAGAATCGTCTGAGCCCAGAAGGTCGACACTGTGGTGAACTATGGTCATGCCCCTGCCTTCCAGCCTGGACAGCATAGCAAGACCCCATCTCTACAAATTTTTTTTTAATTAGCTGGATTGGTGGTGGCGCCTGTCATCCTAGCATTTTGGGAGACCGAGACAGGAGGATCGCCTGAGCCCAGGAATTTGAGGCTGCGGTGAGCCATGATCATGCCCCTGTACTCCAGCCTGGGCCACATAGCAAAGAAAAACAGTCTGGCACGGTAATGCCTGTCATCCTAGCTGTTGGGGAGGCTGAGGCAAGAGGATCACTTGAGCCCAGGAATTGGAGACCAGCCTGTGCCACAGATGAGGCCTCATCCCTAAAAATATCTGACAAAAGAAAGCAAACACAAAAAAGAAAAAAAAAAGGTGACACAACACAGACCCGAGTCCTGACTCCGACCCCATCACCAACTGGAAATTCATAGTGAAACCGTGGAGGTTTCTGGGTCTCAGTTTTCTCATCTCTAAGGACATGTCCTCGGACACAAAGACCGTCGACACCAGGCACATCCAAACCACACCCTGTGGGATGTAGGCGGCCCAAGATAGCTAGTAGTGAGGCCCTACCACATCATTTTGCCTTTTTTTTAAATTTGGGGTCTTGCTGTCTGGGTCAGGCTGTAGTACAGGGGCACAATCACGGCTCACCGAAGACTTGACCTCCTGGGCTCAGGAGATCCTCCCTCCTCAGGCTTCTGAGTAGCTGGGACAACAAGTGTGCACCACCACACCTGGCTGATTCTTTTATTTTTTTGTAGAGATGGGATCTTGCCATGTTGCCCAGGCTGGTCTCAAACCCCTGGTCTCCAGCGATCCTCCTGTCTCGACCTCCCAAAATGCTGGGATGACAGGCATAAGTTCTCATACCTGGCTAATTTTTTTTTTTTTTTTTGAGTTGGAGTCTCACTCTGTCACCCAGACTGGAGGGCAGTGGCCGCTCCCGGCCACTGTGGCCGCTCCCGGCCACCGCAGCCTCGCCTGTTGGGCTCCAGCGATCCTTCCGCCTCAGCCTTCCGAGTAGCTGGAATTACAGGCATGCGCTACCACGCCCGGCTGATTTTTTGATTTATTGTAGAGATGAGGTCTCGCTGCCCAGGCGGGTCTCGAATTCGTGGGCTCAGGCAATCCACTCACCTCAGACTCCCAAAGGCACGGGATTACAGGCTGAGCCACCAAGCCCGGCTAACCTGGCTAATTTTTAAAAATTCTTGTGCACCTGGGGTCTCACTGTGTGGCCCAAGCTGGAGGTCAGGGGCACAATCACAGTTCACAGCAGCCTCAGTCTCCTGGGCTCAGGTGATCCTCCCTCCTCAGCCTCCCAAGTAGCTGGGATGACGGGTGTGCACCATCACACCCAGCCAATTTTTGTATTTTTTGTAGAGATGGGAGTCTTATTATGTTTCCCAGGCTGGTCTCAAATTCCTAGACCCAAGTGATCCTCCTGCCTCGGCCTCCCAAATTGCTGACTAATTTTTAAAAATTGTTTTGTACAGATGGAGTCTCACTGTGTGACCCAGACTGGAGGGCAGGGGCATGATCATGGCTCACCTCAGCATCAACCGCCTGGGCTCAGGCAATCCTCCTGCCTCAGCTCGCAAATAGCTGGGATGACAGGTGCCACCACAACTGACTGATTTTTTTTCTTTTTTTGGTAGAGATGGGTTTCACTATATTGTACAGGCTGGTCTCGACCTTCTGACCTCAAGCAATTCTTCTGCCTCAGCCTCCCAAAGGGCTGGGATGACAGGTGCGACCCACCACACCATACTAATTTTCTTTTTTTAGAGATGGGGTCTTACTGTGTTGCCCAGGCTGGTCTTCACATCCTGGCTGATTTTTTACCTCTTGGCCTCAAGTGTTTCCCCTGCTTCAGTCTCCTAAGTAGCTGGGACTACAAGCATGTGCCACCACACTCTGGTTTGTTTGTTTGTTTGTTTGTTTTTTGAGTTGGAGTCTCACTTTGTCACCCAGACTGGAGTGCACTGGCCGCTCCTGGCCACTGTAGCATCGACCTGCTGGGCTCCGGCGATCCTTCTGCCTCAGCCTTCCAGTAGCTGGAACTACAGGCGTGCACTACCACGCCCGTCTAATTTTTTGATTTATTGTAGAGATAAGGTCTTGCCAAGTTGCCCAGGCGGGTCTTGAACCCGAGGGCTCAGGCAATCCACTCATCTCAGCCTCCCAAAACGTGGGATTACAGGCTGAGCCACCGAACCTGGCTTTTGGTTTTGTTGTTGTTGTTTTTGTTTTGGGGGGGGTTATTTTCATTTTGTTGTTGTTTTGTAGAGATGGGATCTCACTGTGTTGCTCAGGTTGGTCTCAACTTCTTGCCCTCAGCGATCCTCCCACCTCGGCCTCCCAAAATGCTGGGATGACATGCATGAACCTTCACATGTCCTCTTTTTTTAAAAGGCTTCTTTTTTCAGCTTTGTTTTCCTGGTTCCTCCTGGAATCGCCCACCCACGGCCTCAGGGGGAGGCATGTGTCGTGGCCACCATGAGTCCCTGGCCAGTTACTCATTCCGCTTCCTCTGATGGAGCAAGCCACATGCTTTTTTCTCTTTCTCGTCATGACAGGGCAAAACCCAAACACTTCTTTGAATTTTAACAAATACAAACTCTGGGCAGGCGTGGAGTCTCAAGCCTGTCACCCCAGCCCTTTGGGAGGCCGAGACGGGAGGATCGCAGGAGGCCAGGAGGTCAAGACCCCTGGGCAACATAGCAAGACCCCATGTGGACAAAAAAATATACAAATGAGCTGGGCAAGGTGGCGCCTGTCATCCCAGCCCTTTGGGAGGCCAAGGTGGGAGGATCGCTGGAGGCCAGGGGTTTGAGACCAGCCTGGGCAACGTAGCAAGACCCTGCCTCTACAAAAAAAAAAAAAAAATTAGCCAGTGTGGTGTTGCCTGCAATCCCAGCTACTTGGGAGGCCGAGGTGGGAGGACTGCCTAAGCCCAGGAGGTGGTCTGTGGTGAGCAGTGATCGTGCCCCTGCCCTCCAGCCTGGGCCACATAGCAAGACCCCATCTGGACAAAAAATATAAAAATGAACCGGGTGTGGTGACACCTGTCATCCCAGCCATTTGGGAGGCTGAGGCAGGAGGATTGCTGGAGACCAGAGGTTCGAGATCAGTCTGGGCAACATAGATAGCAAGACCTCAACTCAAAAAAACATTTTTTTACATTAGACCAGTGTGGTGGTGTCTGCAATCCCAGCTACTTGGGAGGCCGAGATGGGAGGTGCACCTGAGTTAGGAGGTCGAGGCTACCGTGAGCCAAGATGGTGCCTCTGTCCTCCAGCCTGGCCTGCACAGTGAGACCCTGAAGGTACAAAAAATAAATATAATAAAAATCAAATTCAACCAGATCAACTTGCTTTCAACCTCCATGATGGAGGTTAAATTTTGGTTGTTTTTCGAGTCAGGGTCTCACTCTGTAGCTAGGATTAGAGGCACCACCACACCCGGTTCATTTTTTAATTTGTTGCTGAGATGGGGTCCTGCTATGTTGTCCAGGCTGGTCTTGAACTCCTGGTCTCCAGCGATCCTCCCGCCTCAGCCTCCCAAAGTGCTAGGATGACAGGTATGAGCTACCACACCTGGCCTATTTATATTTTATTATTATTATAATAAATAGCCATTATTATTGAGATGAGGTCTCACTATGTTGTCCAGGTTGGTCTTGAACTCCTGGCCTCCAGCAATCCTCCCTCCTCAGCCTTCCAAGTTCTTGGACAAGGACAACAGTGTGAGCCACTGCACCTGGCCCATTTATATATTTTTAAAATTATTATTGTTATTGAGATGATGCCTTGCTATGTTTTCCAGGTTCTTCAACCCCTGGCCTCAAGCAATCCTCCTGCCTTGGCCTCCAAAAGTGCTGGGATGACAGGCATGAGTCTCCCTTCCTGGCCCATTTATATTTTATTATTGTTATCATTTTTATCATTATTATTGAGATGGGGTCTCAAATGAATCAAGGACTCTAATGTGAAACCTCAAACTAGAAGAATCCTAGAAGAAAACTTAGGGAATACTGCCTGGATATTGCAATAGGCAATGAATTCATGGCCAAGTCCTCAAAAGCAAATGCAGCAAAATCTAAAATTGACAGGTGGGACCTTATCAGGCTAAAAAGCAAAAGAAACCATCAAGAGAGTAAAGAGACAACCCACAGAATGGGGAAAACAATATGTGTAAGCTATGAATCCAAGAAAAGTGCAACATCCAGGATTTACAAGGAACTCAAAATAATTGACAGGGAAAAAAAAACAAACAACTCCATCAAAAAGTGAGCAAAGGACATGGACAGACTCTTCTCAAAGGAATACATTCAAGCAGCCAATAAGCGTGAAAAAATGTTCAGCCTCACTTGTCATCAGAGAAATGCAAAACAGACCCACAATGAGATGCCTCTTCACACTTGTCAGGATGACTATCATTAAAAAGTAAAAAACAACAGGTGTTGGCGAGGCTGTGGAGAAAATGGACACTTCTATGTGGTTGGTGTGTATGAAAGCTTTTCAACCTTTGTGGAGAGTAATGTGGCATTTTCTCAAATAACTAAAAGTCGAGCTATCCTACAGTCCAGAAGTCTCACATCTGGGAATATACCCAGAGGAAAATAAATGACTTTATCCAAAAAATACCTGACTGTGTATGTTCATTGCAGCACCATTCACAATAGCAAAAGCATGGAACCAACTCGGGTGCCCACCGAAAGTGGACTGGATAAAGAAAATATGGTACATGTACATGATGGAAAGCTATGCAGCCGTAAAAAGGAACAAAATCATGTCCTTTGAGAAACACGGATGCAGCTGGAGAATCATCATTTTAATTGAACGATCACAGAAACAAAAAACTCATACATGGCCCTAAACATTGGGCTCTGGAACACAAACGTAGAAAAAACAAATCCTGGGCTCCGTAAAGGAGGAGGGAGAGGGGATAAGGGCACACAATCACCCATTAGGTGCTGTGTCCACTCCCAGGGAAGAGAGGGCCCTCCAGAAGCCCAAACCTCACCTCCTTGCAATTGACTTACATGACAAATCTTCACCTGTTCCTCACAATTCTCAAATAAAATTGAAATAAAACATAAAATAAAAATCTAAAAATGTAGAAACCTCTAAGCTAGACAGAATTGGTTTTCATTGAACAAAAACCACATTCCCATGAATTAGTAAAACTTTTTACCAAAAACACATTTTGCTTCCCTTATGTATTATGTATGTAAAATTGCTTCTTTTATATTTAACAGTTTTAATTACATACAGTAGCTGCAGTATGTAATTAACTCTTATTAATTCTTATTTTCAGTGGAAAACCTAAGCAATTTGAATTATGCTCTAGATGCATAGTTTTTAACAAGGGAGAATGCTTGAGATTAGCCCTTGCTATATATACCTTAACAGCTCAAATCCAGAGATATGTTAATAGAAAACTTAAGGGAGGACAGAAGCAATGTTTTTATATATTAAAAATATCTACTAGGCCAGGCGCTGTGGCTCAGTCTATAATCCCAGCACTTTGGAGGCTGAGGCAACAGGATTGCCTGAGCCCAGGGGTTCGAGACCAACCTGAGCAACTTGGTAAAACCTTGTCTCTACAATAAATCACAAAAACTAGCCCAGCGTGGTGTGTGTCTGTAGTTTCAGCTACTTGGAAGGTTGGGATGGAAGGACTGCCCGAGCCCAGCAAGTTGAGGCTGCAGTGGCCGTGAGCATTCCACTGCACTCCAGCCTGGGCAACAAGAGTGAGACTCCAACTCAAAAAAAATATATATATAGTAGAAATAGTATGGGACTGATAGATTCAGACAAAGTGTCTACATTAAATTCTGATACATTTCTATTGCATTTTATCAATAATTATGGAACAGTCTTATTAAAGACTACTAAAGTCATACGAACTAAAAGACATTTGAGTTAGTTTCTATTTTCCTGATAAAATATTTTAAGCACTTACTTTTTCTTTAAACCAATTAATTAGAGGACTTTTTCATTTATTTTGGTAGTGAAATATGACATATACATGTGTAATGATTTATAAGATTCTCTATTTAGCTTTTAAAGTCCCCCCCCCTCTAGACTATCCTTTTAATGATCTGTTTCATTGTACCAGGTAATCCTAAATTTACATTTCTAAAGGGACACTTCTTAGGTAAAAGACCATAAAAAATTTATATTTTAAAAGCACAGAGATAATATGTTGAATTTAAACAACAGGGAGATACCTCCATAAACAGAGATTTTTCTTAATGATGAAAATTACTTTTATGAAAGGGATATATACAGATATATACCAGAAAGATGAATTTTGACTTTTTTGATTTCTGGATTCAGGGTAGAGCCCATTAAGAAAGAAGGACCAGGAAAGCCTGTAGACTTTAGGGCCTAAACCATAAATTTCTTCTCTAAACACACATGGAAACAACTAATAACTAATAATAGTCATTGTAAGCAACTGTCAATCATCTTTAGAAGTGTATACTTTTTTATATATTCATTATACATACCAAGGTCAAGTTTTCAACACTATGCAAGTAATGTCTGGAACCCTTAAAAGTCAAATAATAATAATAATAATAACAATAGCAACAATAATAACAATAATAAAAATAAAATCCTAGACAATTTGGTACAAAAGAAAGCAGATTTTTTAGACATGGGAGGAATCTCTTTATAATTCTTGACATTTCATAAGAAAAAAACAGAAGTTCCTCCCAAAAGAGAGTTCATGGTACTTCTTCTGTTTTCCGTAAGAAATTCAAGACTGTTAGAAATTATCTTAGGGCTTCTCATGTGGGCATCAAGGGTGGCAAGAGGAAGGAGAGACATACAGAAGCAAATAGAGAAATAGACAAAATTTAGTCACCTAAAAATTTTTTTTCAGCTGGGCACGGTGGCTTAAGCCTATAATCTCAGCACTTTGGGAGGCCGAGGTAAGAGGATTACCTGAGACCATGGGTTTGAGACCAGCCTGGACAAAATGATGAGACCTTGTCTCTACAATAAAGCAAAAAATTAGCTAGGCGTGGTAGTGCACACCTGTAGTTCCAGCTATTTGGAAGGTTGAGGCGGAAGGATCGCCTGAGCCCAGCAGTTTGAGATTGCAATGGCCAGGAACATGCCACTGCACTCCAGCCTGGGTGTCAGAGTGAGACTCCAATTCAAAAAAAAAATTCAAAAATATGGTTCCAAAGTGTAAAACATAAAGGCCTTTAGAAATATATAGATATAGGCTGGGCATGGTGTCTCAAGCCTGTAATCCCAGCACTTTGAGAGGCCAAGGTGAGAGGATTGTCTAAACCCAGGGGTTCAAGACCAGCCTGGGCAACTTGGCGAGACCTCATCTCTACAATAAATCAAAAAATTAGCAGGGCATGGTGGCACATGCCTGTGGTTCCAGCTACTTGGAAGACTGAAACTGAAGGATCACCTGACCCCAGCAGATAGAAGCTGTGGTGACTGAGCATGCCACTGCACTCCAGCCTGGACGACAGAGTGGGACTCCAACTCAAAAAAAAAAGAAAAATAAAAGTAATATGTAGAGAGGATAGATAGATAGATAGATAGATAGATAGATAGATAGACAGATAGACAGATAGATAGATAGATGGACTGATTGACCTTGGATATTAGATAGTGTGGGTATTATCTTTTAATTAAGTTGACTTTTAACTGTGGAGCTTAAAAAAAATCTATTTTCAGTGGTGCGCTTAGATTTAGTAGCAACTCAATCCAAAAAGTCTCCTAAAAGCCCAGGTCATGATAATTAAGGTTTTGACCATAAAAGCAAGGGGTATTCCTGGAGAGGGTGTAGAGGAGGTAATTTTCATGATTTCCCCAAAATTCACTTTCAGAACTATATTAAAGATAGCAAAAGACAACACAAGCCTTATAAAGTTGATCGCATAAGACAAGACCATGATTTTTATTGTCCTCTTACTGGAGTGTACACACACACACACACACACACACACACACACACACTCACACGCACATGCACACATGGAAGCCAGGAGCCTGACTGTAAGAAATTCTTATGCCTTTGCACACAAAACAAGTTTCTGTGTTCTCTTCTCTATGACTTCTGGGCAGACACATACAAGTAAGTAAAAGTCCTATAGCCATTAGCTAGCAATACAAACTTTAGCCATTATCTAGCAATACAAACTTGTTAGCTTATAGAAAACAAATTGGATCCAAATAGTGGTTTTTATCTCAATGCTAGCAGAAAAGTTGCAGCAGATTTAAAACAGGCAGAAAAGAAAAATAGAGAATTCAGGAGACTCTACATTTAGACTCTATAGTTGCTAGTTGACCTTTGGGCTCTAAATTTTTCTTAGTAATTTGCCCATAAGTTTAAAAACATACATAAGAACAGACCATAACATGTGACCAGTTGAGATACTAGAAAACCTAACATACCCTGAAACTCTTCCATTTACACTAATACTTGTAAGTAGAGGCTCTGAAGAACCAACAGGTATGCCCAAAAGAGGTTGTTCTGTCTTTTTTCATTCTTAGATAATAGACAAGACAATTGCAATTAATTTTGAAAGAAAGGGCAATGGAGGAGATTCCTTAGAATGCACCTCTGAAATAAAAATTAGGATCTACAAATGATTTCCTAGGAAAAACCAGCTCAGAATAAAGCAGAATAATAGCTTGGTTCTGAGTTAGGCAACTGTTTGGGGGGGGTCATGAATCTTCTCTGAGTCTACACTTTGGGCAGCAAATTATGTTGATGAAAGATGCCAAATTCTATAAATATATTTTAAAGGGTTTATTCTGAGCCACATATGTGAACTTGGGCCCATAGTGCAGTACCAAGAGGTCATAAGAACTTGTGCCCAATATAGTTGAATTATGGCTTGGCTTTATACATTTTGGGAGAGACATACGTTACAAGCAAAGCATACATCAATACATGTGAGATTCACAGTGCTTCGACCTGGGAAGTTGGGACATCTCCAAATGGGTATCAGGGGTTTGCAGGTCATAGGTAAATTTAAAGATTTTCTGACTGGCAATTGGTAGAAAGAGCTCAATTCTATCTACAGATATTTGAAATTAGTAAGAGAAATGTTGACTGAAGATAAGGACATTTGGGGAAGCCAACATTTCAATGTGCAGATGAAGTTTCTAAATAGCAGGCTTCAGAAAGAAAGGACATTAAGTATCTTAAAGGGTACCTGGTGTCCAGTAGTCTCCTAAGAAAGGGATTCTATATAGATGCAAATTTCCCCTAGAAGCAGATTTGCAGGATTATAAAATATCTTAGATACACTTCCTTATGTGTTATGTGATGTTATACTACAGTCAGGTTAGAAAGCAAGCCACATTAAATAGGGTTCATAAAAATCCATTTGATGAGACTCCATTGGTTTGTAGGGCATGATTCCCCAGACCTCTTAGTTCGGAATCTGGCAAGAGAAGATAGGTCAGAGTTTAGGCCTCACTTCATTCCTTTATTATTGTCCTGGACTCCCTTACTAATTTATTTACAATCATACTTGACTTCCTTTCCCTGCTCTAATGTTATAAAAACAGGTGATTAGATCAGAACAAAAGTCCTGATAATTGTAAAACAGCAATTAATTTCTCACTGCTTAACTAGAAAATTCATGCATATTAGTTTTCCATGTAAATAAGTTAAATGCCTTGTTAAAATTCCTTTCTGGAAGAAATGTACTGCCATCTGTGTTTGACATGGCAGTATTTTCTTATTTAATACGTATGTCAGGGCTGGAATGATCTTACTCCAAAAGGACAAAAGACAGAGGCTACATTTTTTGGAAGCATGTTAACAGCTTTAATATGACAAAGAAGAGAAATCTAATAGGGAAAAAACATTGTATTCATTTATGAATATAAGATTCAGAATTGAATTTGATTCAGAGAATTTGTAATCACATGTGCCATCCATTAACTTTATGGCAATTCAATAAATCTTCAATGTTCGAAAACATTGGTGTATGCATTTTGGGGCTTGGGTGAATTATTTCATTGTCTCAAAGATAGTTAAGGACTTAGTGTTCAAAATAGGTTGAATTTCTTCAAATAGTCTGAAAACTTTCCATTAGAAACATTGATGTCACAAAAACTAATGCAATACCATGTAAAGAGTTTTAGTGTGAACCGTGTAGGAGATCTGAATTCTGGTCCCAGCACTTTCCTAGCTGTACAGTTTTTGGCAAATAAATTCTCAGTGTCTTTGTTTTCTTGTCTGTAAAATGAGGGGTTGTGTTAGAACAATAACAATCACCTGTAAGTTCACCATCCAGATACAACCAGGGCTAACATTTTTAGCTGACAGTAGTAGCTGTCAACCTTTTAAACATTATATCACCAGAATTTTATGAATGGCATTGCAAACTCTTTGTCAGAGATTTCATTTTAAATGGCTGCATAGGATTCTATCTGCCAGATATGCCATTATTTATTTAATCATTATCTAATGTTGGACATTCCTATTATCTACAAATACGTGTTAGCATTCTGTCAGACACAAGTAGTCTCTCTCTAACACCTAAAGCGAAGGAATAGTTTATTGAAGCTGGCAAACATTGAGCCTTCACAACAGAATTGAAAGTGAACCTCTAGGGCAACCCCCTTGGGTCCCCTCCCACTCTGAGAGCTTTTCTGTCCTCTTAATAAATCCTGCTTTCCCAAAAAAAAAAAAAAAGAAAAGAAAGAAAATGAACCTCTGCTGCATTGCTTGCCCTATGCTTGCCTTCTGTTACAAATTGGTAGGCATCATCTTTATATGTGATAGACAAATAATTGGAAGTAGCCTCTGTCTTTTGTTCATTTGGAGTAAGATCATTCCAGCCCTGAGTCCCAGTGGCCAGAGCTCATGCTCCCAATGCCTGTGGTGGTGCATTTATTAATCTTTTCTATCTCATCTATTTTCCTCCAAAATGGTCACTGTGAGAATATTCCATTTTTCTTAGCTTAGTATTTCTTATATATATTTTAAAAATTTTTGTGTAATTTTGTACACTTCCTCCAAATAAATATTGTCCATATGCATTGTTGACTATGCAAGAGGCACTCAGCTCTGATATCAAATATCAGGTGAAGAAAAATAAACTAGATTTGAATTCAAGGAATTTACCGCCAAAACATGGACTCGAAGGTGCACATCATCTGACATTTATATAGTTGGTGCTCTGTAAATATTTGTGGAATGAGTGACCAAATCTAAAGGAAATTATCTTTTAAGAAACATGCTACATTTATTTTATATCCTGAGACTTTGCCAAAGTCTTTTATCAGTGTAAGGAGGTTTTTGACAGATCCTCTTGGGTTTTCAAGGTACACAATCATGTCATCTGCAAAGAGAGCTAACTTGACTTCCTTATTTTCTATTTGGATACACCTGATTGCCTTCTCTTCAATGATTGCTCTAGTCAGGACTTCCAATACTATATTGAACAAACAGAAACCCAAATAAAAACCACAATTCCATTCACAATAGCCACAAAAAAAATGAAATACCTTGGCATCTTCCTAACCAGAAATGTGAAAGACCTTTACAATGAAAACTATAAAACACTGCTCAAAGAAATCAAAGATGATACAAACAATACTACATTGAACAGGAGGGGTGAGTGTGGGCATCCTTGTCTTGTTCCAGTTTTCAGGGGAAAGTGTTCCAATTTTTGCCCATTTAGGAGTATGCTGGCTGTGGGTTTCTCATAGATGGCTTTTACTATTTTGAGATATGTTCCCTGTATGCCTAGATGTTCGAGGGTTTTTTATCAAGAAGGGTGCTGGATTTTACCAAAAGCTTTTTCTGCATCTAATGATATAAT
>NW_007247241.1:145458-151747 GCF_000164805.1 Carlito syrichta | reverse complement strand
TGTTGAGAATTTTAGCATCTATGTTCATCAAGATTGGCCTGTAGTTCTCTTTCTTTGTTGGGTCTTTACCTGGCTTGGGTATCAATGTGTTGTTGGCATTGTAAAATGATTTGGGGAGAGTTCCATCTTTCTCAATCGCCTGGAATACCTTCAGTAGGATTGGTATCAGCTCCTTTTTAAATGTCTTGTAGAATTCTGCTGGAAAGTACTCTGATCCGGGGCTTTTTTTGCAGGTAGTTTTCTTATTACGTAGTTAATTTCCTTGATTGTTATTGGTCTATTTCTTATTACATAGTCAATTTCCTTGATTGTTATTGGTCTATTTAGGGTCTCAATTTTTTCTTGTTCCAACCTAGGCAGGTTGTGTGATGACAGAAAGTCCTCCATTTCCTTAAGGTTTTCAAGTTTGTTTCCATGCAAGTGTACATAGTAGTCTCTAATTATCTTTTGTATTTCTTCAGGATCAGATGTGACTTCATCTTTTGTGTTTCTGATTGTGTTTGTTTGTTTTAGTTTTTTTTCTCTTTTTCTTGGTCAGTCTAGCTAGGGGACCATCAATCTTGTTTATCCTTTTGAAGAACAAACTTTTTGTTTCATTGATTTTTTTGTATTATCTTTTTGTCTTCTATGTCCTAGATTTGGGTTTTTATTTTGGTGATCTGGATTCTTCTGCTGAAATAAGGGTTTTTGTGGTCTTGCTTTTCCAGCTTCCTTAGGTGGCTTGTAGGTTGTTAATTTGTGATCCTTCCATTTTCTTCATGTGCGTTTGTAGGGATTAAATTCCCCTCTTACTACAGTTTTCATGGTGTCCCAGAGATTTTGGTAAGATATTTCTTCATTTTCATTTGTTTCTAGGTATCTTTTAATCTCTGTTTGATTTAAATGTTTAATTGCTCTGGATAGATCTCCCAGTATTATGCCAAATAAAAATGATGAAACTAGGTATCATTGTCTTGTTCCAGATCTTAGAGGAAAGGCTTTCAAATTTTCTCCACTCAGTATGATCTATCTTGCATTTTTTTATATATGGCCCTTATGGTGCTGAGCTATGTTCCTTCTATTCTCATAATATTCATCATTGACCCAGGAGTTGTTTAGCATCATGCAGTTTAGTGTCCATGTCTTTGTGGGTTTTGGGGGGGACCTTGTTGGTGTTAATGTTTATTTTTATTCTGCTGTGGTCCAAGAAGGTGCATGGTAAAATTTTGGTCTTTTTAAATTTGCTTATGCTTGATTTATGGCCAAGTATGTGGTAGATCTTAGAGTACGTCCATGTGCTGATGAGTGGACTGTGTATTCTGTGGTCTTTGGATGGACGGTTCTGTAGGTATCAATTAAGTCCATTTGGTCAAGAGTCACATTGAGGTTTTGGATCTCTTTGCCGAATTTTTGTCCTGATGATCTGTCTAGGGTTGTGAGTGGGGTATTAAAGTCCCTAGCTATGATGATATTGGAGTCTATATCTTTTTTTAGTTTACCTAGGAGCTGCTTTATGAAAGTTGGTGCTCCTATGTTGGGTGCATATATGTTTAGGATGGATATTTCTTGTTGATGGATTGAACCTCTTATCATTATGTAGTGGCCTTCTGTATCTTTTCAAATTTTTGATAGCTTAAAGAGTATTTTGTCTGAGATTAAGATCATGACTCCGCCTTTCTTTTGTGTTCTATTCACATGAAAATTTGTTTTCCATCCTCTTACTTTGAGTCTGTGAGTGTCCTTTCTAGTGAGGTGAGTCTCTTGAAGGCAATAGATTGTTGCCTGGTGATATTTTATCTATTTTGCCATTCTATGTCTTTTCAGTGGTGCATTTAGTCCATTCACATTCAAAGTAATTATTGAAATGTGAGAGTTGATCCCTATCATAATATTCTTACAAAGTTGTTGTTTTTCTTCTTGTTTGTGTGTTGTCTTTCTTTTGGTTTTAGAGTTGGATCATGTGTGTTTTTAATCTTTTATTTGTACTCTTGTGAAGAATGTTTTTGTTCTTTTTTCCTTTTCTTCTGTGTTCAATACTTTCTTAAGTGTTTCTTGTAGAAGTGGTCTGGTGGCCACGTAGGTTCTTAGGGATTGGATATCTGGGAAAGATTTCAATTCTCCCTCACTGGTGAAGCTTAGCTTGGCTGGGTAGGTTATTCTCAGTTGTAATTGTTTATCTTTTAGAACTTTGAAGATAGGGCTCCAAGCTCTCCTAGCCTGGAGGGTTGCTGTAGATAAATCTACTGCTATTCTAATTGGTCTTCCCTGGTAGGTAGTCTGACCTTTTTCTCTTACTGCCTTTAGGATTTTCTCTTTTACACCTACTTTGTTTTGGTGAATTATTATGTGTCTGGGTGTTGGTCTTCTCATTTGTTGTCTTGTAGGGGTTCTCTGAATCTCTTGTGCTTGAATTTTTTCATCACTAATGAGATGAGGGAAGTTTTCTTGAATGATTTCACGAAATGTTTGTTCCAGCGCAGCCTCTGTTTTTCTCTCTGCCTCAGCAAGGCCAATTACTCTTAGGTTCAGTCTCTTGAAGCGATCATTCATCTCTTGAAGGTTCTGTTCTGTCTTTTTGAGCTTCTTTTCTGTTTTTGACAGTTTGGGTTAGTTCTCTGTTTTGGTGTTCGAGCTCTGAGATTCTTTCTTCTGCTTCGCTAATTCTGCTTTCCATGCTTATTAGTTTGTTATTTACTTCTATCACAGTATTCTTTACTACTGTTATTCCTGACATCAGCTCCTTCCTATTTTCCTCTTGTCTCTTCTCAATTTTTAAAATTCTCTCTATTAATGTCTTGATGTCTGGGTTTGTTGCATGTGACCAGTCATTCTGGGGGCTCTTCATTGTTTGTGTTCTGGAGTCTATTTTCTTGGTGTCTGACCTCCCAGGGGTCTGTGTGAGACCCATATTCTTCTTTTGGTTTTTCTTCATTTGTGCAGTTTTTTCCCTCCCTACTTTTTCCTTCCCTCCATGTCACCGTCTTCTTTAAATCTGTTACTCAGGGGTAGAGGGGTTGCTTTTACTTCTGTTTGTTCAATCTCCTATTCTTCTTTATGTATGCCCTCTTACTTTGTTCAATTCTGGAGTTGCACTGTAGGTTGGGTGTGGTTCTTTTTGCAGTTTTGTGATTTACTTAAGGGGGGGGCTGTGATTCAAAATCTATCTGTAGGTCTTGGTATCCGTTGACAGGTTTATGGATAATCTGAAACCCACTTCCCACTGCCTTAGGATCTGTCCATGCAGTGGGGCTGTAGATTTACTCCCTGAAATAAAATGAGGTTAGCAGAGGGAAGAGAATGGAGCAGACAGTGAAGGGAAGGGGGGTGGAGAGAGAGAGGAATAAGGGCAAAAACAGATGAGTGTAAAAACAAATGGAGAGAGAGACAAAAACTGAAACAGATAAAAACAATAGACCACGGCTACAGACTAACCAGCTCCCATACAAAAATAATTGAAACACACAATGATGCTAACATACAAGCTAACCAGCAACCTTATCGGTGTGCTGTTCCTCTATACAAAGATATGGTTTACAGAGAGAGAAAAGAGAAGAAAAGGAAGAGAAAAAAAAGGGGGAACAAAACAGTAGGAATAGAATCAAGTCATTAAACTAACATAACCAATTGACCACACTCGTTTAAGTCCAGTGTCCTTTCAGCTCTGATTTCTAGCTGTCTTCTCAAGCTGGTAAATTTGTTCACAGTTAGGGTCAGTTGGCCCTGGCCTGCTGTGAAGGATAGTTCAGATCACCACTAGTTCACCATTCAAATCTGGCCTGTGTCTGTTTTTCAAGCTTGTTTGTCCCATTTCAGTGTTGTTACCTTGAATCGCCAGCAGGTGGTGCTATCTCACAGCCCCAGAGGGTGTGGAGCCGGACAGGAGCCAGGCAGAGGCCAGACAGAGATGGGAGCCTGCCTCAGGGCACACAGGAGGAGACCCACGGCCGGCAGGACATCACAGTGGCAGCAGAGGTGGCAGCGATCCCAAAAGATCTTGCCTACAGGGGCTTCAAGGACTGAAGTCATGGATTGCCTCAGGCACAGGTGGCGTGATAAGCTATGGCCGCCACGGAGGCCACAGCAGCACCGGCAGCTGCTGTGTCTGTGGCTGCAGTGGCTGTCCAGACTGCCGCGATGCCCCAGCGGTGGCGACAGACGAGCTCTGTGTGAAGAGCAGGCTGCCGACATTGGGATCTGCAGCCCTGGGGAGAGAGCCAGAGACCCTCTGCATTCTCCTTTGCGGAGAGTCTCATAGACCAGGATGCCCTGTCGCCATCTTGCCAGAAGTCCCTCTGATCTGTTTTCTTTTTTTTTTTTTTTTTTTTTTTTTTGAGTTGGAGTCTCACTCTGTCCCCCAGACTGGAGTCCAGTGGCCGCTCCCGGCCACCGCAGCCTTGACCTGCTGGGCTCCAGCGATCCTTCCGCCTCAGCCTTCCAAGTAGCCGGAATTACAGGCATGTGCTACCATGCCCGGTTGATTCTGATCTGTTTTCTTAATCTTCTAAATAAACATTCATTTCAATGAAGTTCATCTAACGAAAATTACTAAGATCTGTGTGTTGACTAGAAGGAAGTGCACCACAAAGTTATAATGGTTATCACTATATTGAGATTAAAGGCTGTTTACAAATTTCCAACTGTGTGTTGAGGCTATTGATGGGAAAGCGAGAAATTGGAGCTCCAGCCATGGCATCACTACTCTTATGTGACCTTGAGCAAATCAGTTAGCCTCTCTGTACCTCTATCTTTCTATTTGTAAGTTAAAAGGGATAATCAAAGTGATGTCTAAGTTTTCTTTCAACTTTAATATTCTGTGGGTCTACCTGAAAAGAGAGTTTAGCTTAACACAGCCCTTGTGGGGGGCAATTTGGCTATGACTTTCAAAATTAAGAATGCATTTACCCCCTGACACATTTCTGGAAATTCCTCCCATACATATACTTGCACAGGTGTGAAATGGCACTTATACAAGGTTATTCGTCACAGAATAGTCTGTAATAGCTGAAGATTAGAAACAAGGCAATGTATTCGCTAGCATCCTATGGTTCGGTTGGTATTTAGTTACAACACTATGATAATTAGCTATAAAAAGCTTTTAATATGTATTTTTAATTTTTTGGATGTATGTTTCAGAGACATTGGCACTATAGAATCTCTGTGCCTGCTTCAAGTCCAAACATCTTTAAAGATCAGTAAAAGTGAACTGACATTTGAAGGAACAACTGGATAGGATAGCCTCAAAGATTTCAGGATTTGGAGAAAGTCTTTAGGAAAACTCCCTCAAGCAAATAATCTTTTTTGATTGAGAACTTGAAAAACTGGAATAGAAATGAAGGCAAGGCAAAATTTGCAGCTGGCTTCCTTTGCCTACTCTTAGGGTGCAGCCGTCCTCACCGGGAGCTGCTTCTTAGAGGGAAGGCCTAGGTAGCAACAGCTGTGCACGGGGCCTTCCTTGGAGCTCACCATCTGGGCTACTGAGGTCCTCCAGCGGCTGGCACCAGAGGCCTGAACTTTCCACATTTGGGAACGAATGTGAAAAGTCCACCAAAGGAGGAGGGTGGGGACCAGTCTCTGTCTGCAATCCATCTGCGGTCTCAGTAGGAAGCTGTTGTGATACACGGATTATGAGGAAATAGGGGCCTGGACTAGACAGGTAACAGCGAGAACGTAAAGACACAAATCAACCTCTCTCTCTTTGTAAATCGTTCTCGCCGTTGTAAAAGAGTCTTGATTTTCTTTCAAATAATTGACGAATTATATGTAAGAAAGAAAGAGGGGATTTTTTTTCTTTGAATCAGAAGCTGTCCTTTTAGACAATATATTTCAACCCTGGTCTATCTTGCATTCTAAGTAATCCCATCCTAACAGAAAATGCCATCTTCCTCCTTTAAAAAGCCCAGGTAAAACGAAACAAAAGGCGAAAACTGTCTTCGCTGCTTGAGACGCAAGGGCCATCGTCTGCCACCCTCGGCCCCACCGAGGCGCCACAGGACGACAGGAGCCCGATGCGGAAGGGGGTGGGCGTGGGGGGCTGACGGACGCCCCGCAGCAAAGAGGCTACAGGAACTCGGGGCGGAGCAGGGCTGCGCCCGAGGCCGCGGTCCTTCCCCTCTTGGGCTCGTGCTCAGCACCTCGCGGCTTCCACTCTGCACCGCAAAGGCACAACAAGCAAGCAGCTAAATCAGTGACGGGCAGCTAAATCAGTGACGGGCAGCTAAATCAGTGACGGGCAAGTGACAGAGTGGCTGGGGTCTCGCTAAGGCCGCCTCTGGCCCTCCCTGGGGGGCGGGGCGGGGGGAGCCGCCCTAGT
>NW_007247241.1:131226-144918 GCF_000164805.1 Carlito syrichta | reverse complement strand
GGGAGAGGAGGGGGAGTGGGGCGGGGCAGGGGAGCGAGGAGTCGGGGGACGAAGGCGAGGAGGAGCGAATGCTTTTATTTGTGGCCTGCTTTTCTTTGAATTTACCCCTGGTTACTTAGAAGGAGCTTTCCGACTTTTTTCATGGATAGTTTAAAACATACGCCAGGAGCACAACATCCTGTCGCGAACCCCTTCGTACCTGTCTCCGGCTTCGGCGGCAAGAAGAATTTGGCCATTTTACGTCACGCGTGCCTCCACGCGCTTGCGGCTCCTCCGGGGAGATGACGAAGTGTGGCTCTTTTCCAGGGAGCTGTGCGTGCGCGGAAGGACATACTCTCGACTGTGGGTTTGACAAGCCGTAAGCCCCTGTCGCCCACCCACTCAGAAGGACGCCCGGCGTCTCCCGTTCTCATGGCCTCCGTCTGGACTCCGGTCCGAACCGGCTCTGGAGCGTCCAGCTTCTTGAGTCCGGCCTCCTGTCTGCGCGATTCGCTGATGCGGCTGGCAGTGTCACCCGCCGCGTGCGGACGTCCCACTTCGTGTGTCCGTTCGGACAGACCCTTGGTGGGTTCCGGTTTGGGGCTGCATGAGTAAGTCTTCCGTGACCAGGTTGGGCCACCGCTGTGTTTGCCTGCGATGTACACTGGTTTTGACATGAAATGGCAACGAAGCAAAAATCCCACGATTTATCGTGTTTGAGGCTGATCCCTTAGCTCTCCGCCGAAGTTGATCGTTCGGGGTTAGTGATGTGCTTCGGCAACTGTCCGTGACCTTTCACATTTCAAAGTCTATGAGAGGCCGGGCTCGGTGGCTCAGCCTGTAATCCCGCGCCTTTGGGAGGCTGAGGTGAGTGGATTGCCTGAACCCGTGGGTTCGAGACCCGCCTGGGCAGCGAGACCTCATCTCTACAATAAATCACAAAATTAGCCGGACGTGGTAGCTCGCGCCTGTAATTCCGGCTACTCAGAAGACTGAGGCGGAAGGATCGCTGGACCTGCCAGCAAGTCGAGGCTGCGGTGGCCGGGAGCGGCCACTGCACTCCAGTCTGGGCGACAGTGAGACTCCAACTCAACAACAACAACCAAAAAAAAGAATTAACTCAATACAAACGTTGCTAGCTAATATGGCATGAGCATTTCTGAGGAATACAAGTTAGTTTTTTGTATCTTGTTAGAAATAATGTTATAGATGAGTTAGGCTCCCAGGCCAATTACTTATCTAAACTTCTGATGTTCCCACTATTAGAGAAACCCCTTGACATTAGGGACTAGGTCTCATCCATACAGCACCTAGTCAAGTGGCTAAGAATTAATGAGATTTAGCTGTCTTAAATCCTTTATTGAATGAACTGAGCAACAAAATATATAATCATGGAGGAGAGGAGTTAATTTAGTCTATATTTGTTCATTTGAACTGAAGTGAAGCTCAAAGAACACCTCCCACCGTGTATTGTGAAAACTGAAATCTGTCATGTATGATGAAAAGGGAATACAGAGCACGCTGTGTCCTGTGTGGCTGGGTGGTAAAGGATCCTGAAAGAGGAATGGCACGGTATAACACAATTCACAAGGCACTTTTAGAACTAGAAGGTGGGAGAACCAGGGGACACTTTGCCTCACGGGACAAAGGCCCCAAGTTTCTTATCCATCAGATTTTTATTAATACAAAATGATGTAGTTAAGTAACCCTTCAAGGACAAAGTACAGACAGTGCAAAGAAAACTCCCAGTTTTGATCTTAGAAAACTTTTGTGATAAAGCATGACTGTTTACAAAATATAGTGCAGCTGCTTGCAAGACAATGTATAACTTTTTATCTATTCTAACAAATAGGCACTGCACTTTTATAATTTGACTCAGCACACATGCCTATCTGGCTTTGCCATTATAGGCATTCTTGGCTGGTAGTGACTTTGCATGCATACCAAGTTTGTTTTCAGCAGAGTTCAAGCGGGGCAGTGGTCTCCAACAAGAGAGGAATGGCAGATTACCCTAGAAAGTAAGTCTCCAAACTTTTTTTTTACTGGAATAACAAAAAATAATATTTCTGGATCCATTTTAGGGAAGAAGAATTACAAAGATTCATTTCCCCATAGGGAAAACACCTACAAATAATCTTGTGATAAACTTGCTTCAAATTTATCTAAATACAGGATGGAAACTTGAAGTATATTCTTTCAAAAAAAGGGAAAATAACCATTGACATTTTATCTATGTGTAGTTCTTTGTCAAAAATAAGTGCTAACCTATGTAAACATAGGCATACCAGCAAGCATATAGATTTAGAAGATAGAAGTAGCAGGCATGGGAGAAAGAGAATTTTTTTTAGAAGGTTAATTGCAGCTGCCACATAGCTTCAGGTCGTGTTGCACCAAAATAAACATCTACTGTGAAGCTGGTATTGTAAATGCCTCATGTATGTTTTTTAATGGGAATTTTCCAACTGATATTGTGATACATAATCCTACAGAGAGAAAAAAATATACATTACATTTTATTTTAGGGCTATGTAAAAAGCCACATGATAGGGCACTATTGTTAGAACTTTCAGAAAAAGCCTTGCTCACCTTGATGAGAGTTTCAGTCAGTTTTTCCTCTCAGTTGTCTTCTTCCACCCTTCCGGTGAGAAGCAAAATACCGTAATCTTCAGTAACACATGCTACAGATTCTTTTAACATTGCCTTTCATGGAATGAGATTTTGTTTGTTTGTTTGTTTGTTTTGTTTAGAAAGAATTTATTGAGAGCACAGAAAAACTCCCATACTGGGAGGGGACCCAAGGGGATTGCCCGACATTCAGTTTTAATGAAATATTGACATTTCTATTTGTGACTGAGATCATCCTGATCTGGCCTTCCTGCCTCCCCTCCCTTGAGCAGGCATATCATCAGCTCTTGAGAAGTTTATAGGGATTTTTACCACTGGTAGTACTTAATAACTGGCAGGGGCCTGAAAGACATCTCCATTGAGTCCCACTTTCTCCCAGCACTGTTTGTTGTCGTGTGGATTCAGGCTGGGAGGACCTCAGTGCTGCCCGTTAGGAAGCTTTCCTTGGCCCCAGTGCTGTGCACCCCAACACTGTGGTTGACCTCTTATCTATGTGTTAATAGTTAGATCTCTCCTCTGCTGACCACCCACGACTCCTTACAGGCAGGGAAATGCCAGCACACCCTGGCCTGAAACAGGCGAGTATGTGGCAACAAGTGAAATAAAATTCATTGGCTGTTTGGGTATTTACGGCAATTTGCTCAGCTCCTTTTTCTGCTGGAGCGAGAGAGGCAAAAACAGAGGAGAGGGGAAAGGGAGAGCCCAGAGTAGTGAGAACAAAAGCGCCTCTGACGGGAGTAGGTGAGAAAATGATACGGAGACACCTCTGCCAAGACAAAGTCTGTCTGGAGACACACAAGTCTTCCTTCTCTCTCCATTAGAGGTCTGCCCTGATAGTCGACGCTGGGCACAAGCCAGTGAAGCAATGAGAACAGGAGAGAAGAAAGGGGAATGAAGCCTCCCAAATTCTGGGTGGAAAAGGGAGGCGACGACATCAAAGAGTTGACAACATGGCCAAGGATCACCAGAGCGATGAGAAATTTCGGGGAGAGGAGTTCATGTGTGAGAAGAGGTAAATAGACAGCTGAGTTCAGATCATCTGTATCTATGCCTTTGAGCAAAACCCTCCCAAATAGTGGGAACACTGGCCCTCCTGCCAGATTCAATTATGCAATTATTCACTTATCAGGAATGGAATTAATAATAATTCTTTTGCCTTTAGGTGTTTTTCATTGAGGAAGAGTCAAATGGCTTTTAGTTTTTCTCCTCTCAAAAGGCCACATGCATCTATTCTGCAAAGCAACAGAAGCCTCAATTTAAGTGGAGATGAAAAGTCTAAAGTCAGCCTTCCTACTTTTTTTGTTTTTCTCTGTGTGTGCATTGTGTGTAGGTACTGTTTACTGGGTATTTACATAACTAGGTGTCTTGTTTTTTTTTGTTTTTGTTTTGAGTTGGAGTCTCACTCCATAGCCCAGGCTGGAGTTCAGTGGCATGCTTACGGCCACCCCAGCATTGACACACTGGACTCTGGTGATCCTTCCGCCTCAGCATTCCAAGTAGCTGGAACTACAGGCGTGCACTCACCGTGCCCGGCTAATTTTTTATTTATTGTAGAGATGAGGTCTCACCAAGTTGCACAGGCTGGTATCGAACCTGCAGGCTCAGGCAATCTTCTCGCCTCAGCCTCCCAAAGTGCTGGGGTTACAGGCTTGAGTCACTGCGCCCATCCTATAACTAGGCATTTGTATGGGTACTCAAGTTGTAATTGACTTGGTGGCAGAACACCTAGTTCAGAAAAAAAGAGGAGCTATAGTGTTATGGAATGAGAAAGCCTCCCATGCAGGGTACTATCCCCCCATTCAGCTCTGAGGCAACAGGCAATGAGTACCACTTTGGAGTGGGACAGGGTCTTCTTCTGCCGGGGTAGCTGTTGGCAGAACTCTGGTATGCATTGTCCCATTGATGCGGGTTTTTTGTCCCACAGGTTGGTGAGCCGCACCTCCAAGGGATGTTGCAGTTCCCAAAGCTGCACTGGCAGCCCAAGATCCACATGGTGGCTGGGGAAGTGGTGGCATCTGGATAGGGAAAAGTGATGGCACCTGAGAACTTGGGGATGCCGATTGCTGCAGAGCCCCCAAGGAGTGTTATAGCTCTCTTAGTCTGAGAAGTGTTTATAGCTCTGCCAGTCCCCGAGAAGTGTTCACAGCTCTGCCAGTCCCCTCACCCCCAGAAGTATTATAACTCTGTCAGTTCAGTGGACCAGTGAGCCAGCTCTAGAGAAGTGTTACAGGTTACAGCTCCGTTGGCTCAGTGGGCCAGCAAGCCAGGCACCCATGGAGTGTTGAAGCGTTCTCAGCTCAGTAGGTTCAGCTCTTCTAGTTCAGTTCCTGGTTCTTGTCTCATGCCCGGGAAGAATAAGGGATGCAGACTCCAGAGAGTGAGTAAGTAGAAATTTATTAGAAGACAGAAAAGCTGTCAACAGCAGAGCAGACCGAAAGGGGGTTGCCAACAATGCTACTGCAGGCAGATGTTTATGGGTCTTGGGAGTGTGCGGATTACTTGGTGGTAGCCCTAGTCAAAGGCATCATGGTGTGGGGTTGAAATGCACCAGTTGGGAGAGGGTTGAAAAGAGCCAATCAAGAAGTACACGAAAGGGGAAGTCCAAAACCTAGAGATGGGTGTGCCCACTCCAGTCCATGGGACTTGCAGCGGAAGTTTTTACTGGGACCCGCCTTACTCTGTCTATCCGGTTTCTTCATTTCTCCTCTCTCACCATCATATTACTTCCGAGCCTTTTGTTGAGGGTTGATGGCAACTTTTCTGAGATCCCAAAAGGTGTGTGGCCCAGCCTGTGCACTTGGAAGAGACACTGGCCATTTCTGCATTTTCTCTCTAGTTCTCCCCCCCGTCCCAGTTGCTGGTGGGGTGCTTAAGGGGGGGGGGGTCATCCAGTTAGACCTCTGTTTTTTGTCTAAATGCCAACCCTCTTCTCTCCCCCTGTCATTCCTTGCCCCATGGGCTCTAACCTCTTGACTGTCTCCTGGATCCTAATGGGCAAAGTAGCTGGCAAGCCCATGAGGGAGGATGGGGGTGTTCTGCTAGCAGAGAATCTGCAGGGGTCAGGCATCCCAGGCACCTTACGTGCTGCTCTAGGCCCACCTTTACCCCAAGTTAGGCCCAGATCCCCTCCCCTTCACCGGCATGAGGGGAATAAGGGGCTGAGCTGCCAAGAACAGAATGTGTTCATATTTTGATGGGGGAAATTGTCCTTGCTTGGCATGGGCTGCTTACTGGCAGACTGTACAGGGGTGACTTGGACTCTCATTGCTTTAGGATGGACGGAAAGTGACCTCCGTTTTCCAATGGGAGGGGTCACTTTTGGGTCTTGTCAGAATGGCTGAAGCACCTGATGAGGGAGCAAGATCTATTTATAGTTCTCTTCTGTCTGCTGAGAATTGGAAATGGCACCTGGAAGCGCCATGAAATTTCGGTGGCTCTGGAGTGACTCACCCAGAAATCTTGCGATGGGGGTCCAAAAGCACAGGGTTTGGAAGGCTCAGCGGCCATGCCTTATTGATTCTGTGGACTCTGGGTGGTCAGTGTCTCTTCTGATAGGGGGCCTGAGGGCCTGGCCGGTGGAGCTGCCTGTGGACTTCTGCCATTCCCAATGCAGAGGGCGCTGGCTGGTGCCCTTGGGTTACAGTGACCCAGTACTCCCACACTTGCTCAAGAAGAGCTGGGGCGGGGGCTGTGCTGCCCCACACTGGAGGTGCTCCAAGGCCATCAGCACATTGATTTTCTTTTGATTTTCCCTGGGGGCTTTCAAGCACGGTCTTTGGATTGATCTGTTCGTTGTTCTGCAAAATGAGACAGGCTTTCCTGTTGGGAGCCAGCCTTGGAGGCCCGCCTGATTGACAAAGTCCACGTGCGCTGAGGATCCCCAGCTGCAAAGCGAGTCCCGGCAGCTGCGGCCCTTCTGTCTTCCATCTTTGCTGTTGATACGGCCGAAGAATTCTGTACAGTCAAGCATAAAGAAAACAACATGAATATGTGAAATACTCACAGCTAACCTAGGAATGTCATGGTTCATTTTCCCATTTCCCACCATGCCGTTTGGCCTTTTCTAACATGTGCAATGGTTAAACTCTGAAGCACATCAAAGATGCTTTCTTTCACTTGGTTATAAGCTACTAGATATTGCTTGAGTAAAAAATGATATAAGCGTATTCACTTCTTATTTGATTTAGAATTATGTAGTTAGTGTTTAGACATAAAGTTTTTTAGAAGCACAAGTTCATAGTAAGTTCGTTAGGAATTCATTATAAGTTCTGACACATACCTAGGAGTTATGTAGGTGATTTATAACGTTATTTTTATGGATTTAGGATAAAAATTAATCATTAAGGTTTTTTACTTAATTCAGTAGTTAAGATTTTAGGTTAACATATATAGAATAGGTTTTCACTGAATTCATGATATATTAATTGGATACTTTTATGATAAAATAACTGAATACAGAAAGCAACCTTGGGGCCTGGGAAACATCATTAAAAGCTTCTTTTGAGTTTTCTTTAGGAATATACACTGCACGAAGCCGGGCTCGGTGGCTCAGCCTGTAATTCCGTGCCTTGAGAGGCTGAGGTGAGTGAATTGCCTGAGCCCGTGGGTTCGAGACCTGCCTGGGCAACTTGGTGAGACCTCATCTCTACAATAAATCAAAAAATTAGCTGGGTGTGGTAGCGCGTACCTGTAGTTCCAGCTACTTGGAAGGCTGAGGCGGAAGGATCGCCGGAGCCCAGCGGGTCGAGGCTGTGGTGGCCAGGAGCGGCCATTTTTTTTGCACTCCAGTCTGGGTGACAGAATGAGACTCCAGCTCAAAAAAAAAAAGAAAAAAAAGGAATATACACTGCACAATAAGAGAAAAACAATGAAGACACCTGGACAGGAAAGGCAATTACGAAGCCTTGAAGATCATAGAAACCCCAGAGAAAACTCCTGATACATGGAGAAATGGGCACCTGGAAACTTTCTTGAAGCACTTCAAGGACTGTAATTTGGGCCTGTTTTGAAAAGAGTTGCTGGTAGTGCTATTCTAGACATGATAATTGTTTTATCCATGTGTTAAACGTAATTGGTAATATAAAATGATGCAAGTTTATACAATCAATATACATATATATGAGGATTGACAAAAATTATTAGGCTTTGGTTATGTTTAACAAGGTTTTTACTTTGAATCATTAATTAAGTTTTAATGCTGTAGTTTAATGTTTTATAATTACTTTGAAGATTGTTTTAGGTTCATAAGTTTAAGTTCACATAATGATAAAGTTGGTGCCTTAAAGATAATAATAATTGCTCAAGTGCCTATCTTAAGACAAAGATATTTTCCAGGAGGTTGCCAAGCATAAAGGAAAACAGCCAAACCACCCCCCAAGCCACCATTAACCTAAACTTAAAAGCTCATTGGCAATTATGCAACCATAATAATTTTAGTTGTGTTAGTTTTATTTCATTATGTTTAGTTCACTTTATATGTTTATTCAGAGTAAAGATTAGTGTATGTATTTTCACAGTAAGTCACTTTCATAGTTATTCTTTAAATGTTAGCCACTGTTTTTTGGTCAAGTTAATAGGCTTCCAATTTCTACTATCACTAGGTACAATCTGTAGTTTTGTTTTGGTGATTTTAAGGCTTTTTTAATTAGACAAGTGATGTATAACAGAAATCAAAGTAAGCCTTGTAGATTAAGTGATGCATTTTGTTTAGTTTAATTAAAACTCCTTTAAAACTTATCTTTAGACTCATTAACTGAAAATAGTTCATATTTTTGGCCTGTTTGTTGCTTCTAAGACCACTAGATGGCATAACTTCTAAAGGATAATGTGAGTGAAGGAATTTTCTTTGTCCTTTCCCTTATACAAATAGTATAAAAACTCTCTGTTAATTAACAATAAATGGCATCTGTCCTGCAACAGAGTCAGGTGTCCAAAGTGCTTTCTTTCGCCTACGCCATTCACACTTTCGGGATACCCTGGACCCGGCAGGAGCAGGACTCTGGTACTTTCCCTTTCAGATGTAAACATTTCTGTAGCAATAAGGCGGCTCAAACACTCTTTCACTGCATAGATTGTAGATGAGAGTGGTTTGCATATTTTGTATGAAAGAACTGCACAACATCCTTAGTAGACTTTTCACAGAAAGACTGCATTCCAGAAGACTGAAATGGCATGCAATATGGTCACTGATGTCAGTGAGGTCCAGGTCAAAGGAGTTGTCCTCTTTTTGGCCAGGAGGGAGAGCGGTGACAGTTTGTTTTCGCCAGAGAAAGAGATGAGAACAGCTGAGGTAGTTTGCCCTGTTTGTTTTTAGTCATCTCTGGGGATCTTTCTAGAACCCACACCCCCTGCCCAATCTTGATAGGAGCTGGATCTTTTCCAGGGTCAAGGTTTTTTGATCATTTGAGAACAGTCTAAAGGTATGCCTGGTGGAGTACAGCGTAGTTTTTTTAAAAAAGAAAAAAAAATAGCCACTGATATTTTTACAAAAATACAAGGGGGTACCCAGAAAATCTCAGAATGTATTTACAAAAATTGTGTCTTGGCTGGAGTGCAGAAAAATAAATGTGTCTTTACATGTTTAAACCTTAGTCACCTTCAAAGTGCTTTTCATTTGATGTTGTTCCTGTGTACTATGTTTCAAATTTTTTAAGTACAAGATCGAAACTTCATGTGAAGTATATTTCCTTAAAGAAGAAAAAAATATAGCCATTTATATTTTACCTATGTATATTTCCCTGTCAAAAACACGTGTTTAGTTATATGAGCATGGGCATTTCAGACAGCATATGGATTTGAAGTAGAGATTACCAGGATAGGATGAACAGAATGAAGGTTAACTGCAACTGCCACACAGCTTCAGGTCATGCTGCACCAAGATAAACATCCACTGTGAAGTTTGTATTGTCTTATGTCTGTTTCTTATGGGGATTATCCAACTGGTGTTGTGATAGGCAAAGCCTGTAAGTAGGAAAAAAAACATACATTACATTTTATTTTAGGGCTAGGTGAAATGCCACACAATTGGAACTATTGTTAGAGTTTTAAAAAAAGAAGTGTTGCTCACCACAATGAGAGCCTTAGCTTGTTTTTTGGGTGTTTTTGTTGTTGTTGTTGTTTGGGGGGGTTGCCTCTCAGATAGCTTTTTTCACCTTTAGTAACACCTGCTACAGATTCTCTTAACATTGCCTTTCATGGAATGATTGACATTTAGTTTTAATGAAATATCTACATTTCTATATTTGACCAAGATCATCCTGAGATATCTGTATTCGCTGCCTCTCCTCCCCTGAGCAGACATATCGTCAACTCTTATGAAATTTATGAGGAATTTTACTACTGGTAATACTTGCTAACTGGTAGGTGCCTGAAAGACCCACCTCTATGGAGCCCCCACTTTCTTGCAATGCTTCCCATTGTTACTTGGAATTCAGCAGGGAAGACCTAAGTGCTGCCCTTAGGAGGCTTTTCTTGACCCCAATGCTATGTACCCCAAAACTGTGGTTGACTTCTTATCTATGTAGTTAGATCTCTTCTCTGCTGACTACCCAGGAACTTCTTATAGGCAAAAAAAAATACTAGCACAGGCATGGTCTGAAGGAGGTACACAGTGGTTATATGGCAAAAAAGTAAAATGTATTGGCTGAGTAATTAAGACATTGCTGCCTGCCATGTCTGAAGGTCAGAACTATCATGAATAAGACATCTTGAGACCCCCAAAGCATGGGACCCCAAAGCATGGGGAAGCTCAAGTGAGGAGGATTGAGATGAGCTCATTGGGGTCCCATTCTCTTCATTTCACCAGTGGTGAATACTAAGATCAAAGTGAGCCAGCCACGGGCACCAGGGATGGGCTTGTAGAATTTGCCTCCACCAGAGAGACCACAATATTCCATGAGGGATTATACCATGGCAGAACTAGTGAGCTAGAAAACAGGTTCTGACAGAAAGGAAGAGTCAAATGCAGGCTGGCTCCTTCTCCTATGAGACACGAGGACAGAGGGCATTATACTTACTGGTATAGAAATGAGCAAGCTGGCCTCTATTACAAATCACCCCACAATGAGGCAGCACCTCTGTGTTGCCAATAATGAGGATCAGGTTACTCCCTTTTTTCCTTGGGTGATGGCAGCCTACAAGGGTGCCTGGCCAAATGTGGGGACATCTGCTTAATGTTGGCAAACGATGGAAAAACTGCAGTATATCCTCCATGAGCTAGGAATGAAGCAAGTCATCTACGATAAGCACTACCATGGCCTTGATAATGAACTCTACTGCCTGCATGAAAAGTGGCACCCTGATCAACATCCAACCAATGGAACAATGAGCACCTTGGGCGACCCGGGCAGCTACTGACTTTGGGGAAACAGAGAAAATGTGCATGTGAGGAGTCAGTGCTGCTGCAGTACAAGACGGCCCTAGAGGGAAAGAGACAACTAAGGAGCTCATCAAGATGGCCCACCATAAGATGTGGTATGATTTGAGTGACAGGGACACCCACTGAGACCGTTGACAAAGAGTCCAGCAGTTCTAGTTGGACTATGATGGAAGCTCATCCATATGCAGCTCAGGTTCAGCCTACTGTCACCCCTGCAGATGGGTAGCAGGTGACAACACCCCTAGACTAGGATAGGGACCAAGGCCTTGGAATCCCATTGAGAGCAATGGTGGCTAGGGTGCGTGGGGACCAGAGGCCACATGTAGAATTGACTGTACGTTGATTACCTAATTACAATCAGATCATACTCACCCTAGTGGACAGTGGGGATGACTGCACCCTTATCTACTGACACAGTCATCAGTTCCAAGGACCAATAATGACTATGGATGACTCTGGGGAGGGGCTGTGAAAGTCAGACAGGTTGAGCCGGTTTTACTAGTTGGGAGATTACTGCCTCACCATTACCTCGTGTACATAGTCCCATCCAAGAACACATTCTGAGAATGGATATTTTATCTGGCTTGACTATCCAAATGACTGGGGGGAGTTCCAGCTGAGAGAGTGGAAAAGCAAGTGATAAGGGGAAATAGAAACAGACACCGATATGCTTACCTACCCTGCGACAGAGAGGCATTAAAACAATACCACCTTCCAGGAAGTCATGATGTGATTACAGGGATTGTCAAATAACTACCTGAGTGGGAATCGTAAGACTGGCACTTAGTCCATGCAACAATCCTGTGTGGCTCGTGGGGAAACTGGATGGGGCATGGAGAATGACATAAGGTTACAAGAAATTGAGTAAGGTGGTTCCACCGGTGCCTACAGCATTTCTCAACATTGCCTCCCTTCTCACTAGAATAGGAGAGGTGCTTAGCACATATCTTACTGATTTGGTTAATGCCTTCTTCAGCATACTCTTTTGCCTCAGAGAGTCAAGACCCTGTTGCTTTCACCTGGGAAAGAGAACAATGGACCTTTATCTTGCCCAGAGAGATTTACATAGCCCCACTATTTGTCACCGCTTTGTGGTGGCAGACCTCACTCAGTGGACCACCTCCAAGGGGGTGCATGTTTTCCATTACATTGATAATATTTTGTTAACGTCTGAGTCTTTTTCCAGCTTGCAAATTTCTTCCCTGCCTTGCTGGCTCACTTGGCAAACTGAAGATGGGTGATTTGTGCAGACAAAATTCAGCATCCAGGCTTATCGGTCAAATTCTTAGGGTCATCTGGTTGGGTAAAACTAAAGGTGTTTCATCCACTGTCATAGATAAAGTTCCCACTGCTTATTGATGTTCTACTACGCCAAAGTAGTTACCCTTTTTAGGCCTTCTAGGGAATTGACATCCTTTCATTCTCCACTTGGCTCAACTCCTTGGGCCCCTATACCATTTACTCCAGAAGAGAGTTCACTGGGACTGGTCCGTGAAAGCTAATGAGGACTTTGAACAGGCTAAGGTCACTGTGAAACAGAAACAAGCCTTGGGAGTTTTACTGCAGGTACAGCCTTGTGAATTGGATGTAGCCAGTATCTTGAGGGGCTTAGGACATAAACGTGTCCCTTTAGGATTCTGGTCCCAACTATGAAAGGGGGCTGATGGTGGATACAATGTAATGGCCAAGAACTCTGTACTACATATCATGCCCTACAACAAGTGGAGGCTATTACAGAGGGAGCTCTGGTACTAGTACCTACTCAGTGCCCCATAGCAGGGTGATTAAAAGATACCTTCCAGAAACTAAAGTCTGGAAATGCCCAGACCCAGACAGTGGCAAAATGGCAATGAATACCTGCAACAAAGGAGCACATTAGCTAACAGCCCTTTGAGCTCAGAGATCCATTCGGAGCTGGGCCCTGTCACCTATGTGACTACTGAAGGATAGTCTTTGATGGAGGCTGCTGAGCCTCCACACATCCCCTTTTTTGTGCAGAAGGGACAGTACCCCTTTCCTGACCAGGCATGGTACACTGGTGGCCCGTCATGAGTCAATCTTTGCACCTGGACAGCCATGGCTATTCAACCATCTACAGATAGTATCTGGCTGGATACTGAGGATGGGCATAGCAGCCAATGAACTTAGCTCTGAGCAGCCTGGATGGCCATCCTCTGTTGGTTTGGGTTTTCCATTCCATGGAGGAAGGGCTTAGAATGGGTCAGACAGGTTAATCTGTTTTGCATTCTACTCCACTTTATATCTAGGATAATGAACCCTGGTCCTCCCTTCTGCAAGGAAGCAATCATGCCATTCTTGTGGAACATTATAATACTCCCACTGTCTTACTCTGGCCTCCCAAAACACATTTGGGGGACCAGTCCCTTTGATATTGCAAACCATGTGCTAGACTGCTGCCAGGGGTGATACTTTCCCCAAATGACACAATCTCTTACATCCTGTTAAATGATCATGACTTGCTCTTTGTTCCCACTGAACATCTCACCCTTTATGCATAGATGATGTGTGGCAAACCTCTTCACTGAATGGGTGCAGGTGGTGGCCTCTCACCAGAATAAAAAAGACTGCTGAGCTGGGCTCGGTGGCTCAGCCTGTAATCCCAGTGCTTTGGGAGACTGAGGTGAGCAGAATGCCTGAGCCCGCGGATTCGAGACCCGCCTGGGCAACTTGGCGAGACCTCATCTCTACAA
>NW_007247241.1:99092-131116 GCF_000164805.1 Carlito syrichta | reverse complement strand
GACGGAGTGAGACTCCAACTCAAAAAAACAAAAAAAAAAAAACACAAAAAACTGCTGAGTCTTTGAGAAACTGCCCCCTCCTCCTCTAGTTACCTGCCATGGCATTTCCAACCAGCTAACCTGAGTACTTAGAGCCACTTCTATACTTGGGCCAATGCCGCACATCTGTTTCTTCTCAGTGCCAGTAGCACTGCAGACAGTGAGTTTGCCACAGTTGACAAGAACAGGGAAAGCACATCTGCTTAGTATAGGAGCAGGTTAACACAACCCCCACACAACCCCCAAAGTGGCTATACTGTGCAGGATGGTTTGGGGTTATTAATGGCACCCTTGGGCACTGAGAGGCACAGCAGTAGCATGCTTTAAGCTAAGACCTGTAACCTCTACAAGTATGTAACCAGACCATCCTCCCTAGCAATTGAGAGAACGTAAGATCCAGAAGCAGGAAACCTTGTGGTTTTACCCCTTCGTCATTTTGTCCCTCATGGTAACCATAGATGGAGTTACAAGTGGAAACCCTGGCTAAACATGCAGGTGCCGCCTTTAACAATGCCGGCTGCGCTATCACCTTTCTCACTGAAGAAACCTCACCGAATAGGCAAGTGGCCTTATAAAGCCACATGGCCCTAGATATTTTGACCGCTGCCCAAGGCAGCAATTATGCATTGATCAAGATGGCTGTGTGTATATCTCAGACTATTCCTGTAATGTAACTCAGGCTGTGCAAACATTAGATAAATTTCAGCTACAGAAACCCTGTCTCAGGACCCTTTCACAGTATGATTATATTGACTCCTCGATACATGGAAAACATTTATATATAGTATGATTGCTCTTCTGCTTACTTTTTTTGTTACTATGGGCTATATTGTTTTGTGGCTCTTGATTGCAATGTTCCTCCCATTCCTGGCTCCACGGAACTCGCAGAATGTTGTGTTGAGAATGTGAGGACCATCCCAGGATATGGCATGGAGTGTGGGATATTTCTTCAAGAAAGAATGAATGAAACATGGTTGACTGTGGGCTGAAATGATGATTGATGTGGTGTGATAACTACAAAGGGATTTATTATATGATTCTCTTAACTTTTATATGCCTTTGAAAATTTTCATAATGAAAGGTGTGTAAAAGGAAAAATAATGTAATAACATATATTTCACATAGGTATTATGAGCATTAAATTAGGCATATATCAAAGTGTAATACTATTTGGCATATTATAGGGTTTTATTTTTTATTTTGATTTTTGAGTCGGAGTCTCACTCTGTTGCCCAGGCTGGAATGCAGTGGCACACACGCAGCCTCCACAGCCTCAATCTGCTGGGATCAGGTGATCCATAAAAACATATTCATGGCTCAACAAAATAAGTATTTAAAACTGAATACTAAGAACTAAATACCAAGGGATGTAGCAGAAGTAGTAGAGGAAAACAACATGTTAAAAAGAAGAAAGTCCGAAAAGTAATGAGATAGGCTTATAATATTACAATATTAGGGGGAAAAAATGAGGCCAGGCATGGTAACTCACACCTGTAATCCCAGCACTTTGGGAGAAGAAGACCGGTGGATGGATTGCTTGAGGCCAGGAGTTGGAGACCAGCCTGGGCAACATAGTGTGACCCTATCTCTACTACTCTACTACGCTACTACTAATTATTAAACATTAGACAGGGAGGGTGGTGTGAGCCTGTAGTCCCAGCTACTCTGGAGGCTGAGGAGGAAGGATTGCTTGAGCCCAAGATCGCATCACTGCTTTCCAGTCTAGGCAAGAGAGCAAACTCTGTTGGAGAGAGAGAGAGAGAGAGAGAACGAATAAGTCTTAAAAGTAAAAAAGTAAATACAATGAAAGATTTAAGATAAAAGCAGAAATTAACAGAAAAAGTAGAGTAGCGACGATCCATAAAGTCACTGTTTCTTTAAAGAAACAGAAGTTCGAATTTCTGTCTGGATTTATTTTTCAAAAGAGGGGGGAAAGGCCTTTAAAATAGAAATAACTATTGACACCAGAAAGATTAAAATATTTATTTTTCAAAAGGCTATTATGAGCTACTTTGTAGCAACAACCTTGAAAACGTATGGGTGAAGTACTCAAAACTATGCTATCAAAATCATTTGAAAAGAAAAACTGGATAACCCTGAAAGAAATTAGATTGATATTTTAAGGTCTTCCTAGAAAACAAACTCTAAGCCCAGACACATTTCCAGGAGAGTTTTAGTGAACATTCAGGAAGAAACAACTTCGATCTTATATAAATTATTCCAAAGCACAGAAAAAGAGGGAACCTCCCCACCACCATTCACTTCAAGACGGAAAAGGCAGAGGCGGCGATTGCGCGGGGTGGGCTCCGAGCCCTGGGCCTCCCCGCCGCACCCCTCCCCACGCCCGCATCCGCCAGCTTTGACAAGACCCCAGCCTGAAGTGCGGCGGTCCCTCTCATCGCACAACGGACCCCAGTGCCACCTGCCCGCATCCCCCAGCGCACCGCTGCCGCCCCCTTCCCGTCTCCCGCCAGGCCGGCCCAGCCCCCCTCGCCGCCCCCCTAGCCCCCCGCACAGGAACAACCTGCAGCGTGACAGCCCCCGCCGACCTGAGTGGGCCGCGCTGGAGTTTGGGCTCCGGCAGCCCAGGAGGGCAAGTCCAAACGCTGTTCGCCACCTGCCTCCCCGTGGACGCCAAGCCCTAAGAACTCCCCTGCTCTTCCTGCCTTCCAAGGGCTATGGAGGGTCCCGGGTCAAACTTCCCCGGGGAAGTCCTGGGGGTTTTGTGATCTCTGATAACCAGGAAACAGTAAAGCAGTCAAGGATATGCTGATTGGCATTGGCTTTGATGCCGAGAACCACAGAGCCTGGGGATAGAGTTTTCCAAGGCCAACAACAAGATGGCCCAAACCAAGCTTCTAGCCACACAGATTCCCACCCATGTGCACCCCATCCTAGGAACACCTTTCATAAGGGCCTACTCTAGTTCCTGGGCCTCCTGCCTCTAAACCACAGAGCTGACCCCAGTCATCTCCCATGCTGTATTCACCTCTCTAGCCGCCATTGCTGCCGCCTGCCATGCTCAAGCGCTGGTATCCTTCCTCGGAAGAACCTAGCAAGGACAGAAATGTCACTAGTTCTGCTCATTCTTTAGTTTTGTCAACAGCGAGCTGGTTCTGGGAATCCGTTGAGGGTGCTGGAATAGAAATCCTGAGCTCCTGTTGCCCCAGACAGCCCGGTGGACGGCTTTCTGTTTCGTAATTTTATTAAATTTCCTAAATTTATTGTTAAATCATACAGGAAAGCAAAGAACCAAAATTAATCTTTAAAAAAAAGGCATGGTAAGGAAGTTGCCTTAACTTATAAACTATCAAGACTTATTAGAAAACTATATAATAATTAGACAACATTGCATGTACAAATGGTGAAATACACTGATGGAACAGAATAGAGAGCACAAAAATACAACATTAGTATATGGAAATTAGACACATGACAAATTCAGAGCTACCGTTTGATTGTCTCCCCCAAAAACTCATGCTGAAACTTGATCCCCAATGTGGTGTTATTGAGAAGTGTCTTTAAGAGGTGACTGGATCATGACAGCATTCATGAACACTCTTTTGTACACTCTTATGAATTAATCATAAATTAATGGATTAAAGGGTGAGTGGGTAGTAATGGGAGAGGAACTGATGTCTTTATAAGAAGAGGGAGATACTTGGGCATAGCACTTGAAAACACCAAGGAATTCTGCAGAGTCCTGGGCAGTAAGAAGTCTCTCACCAGACATGGCCCCTTGAACTTGGATTTTTCATTCTCTATAACAAATACATCCATTTTCTTTATCAGTTACCCAGTTTCAGATATTCTGTTACAAGCAATAGAAAACACTAAGATGGTTTCCACTGGGAAAAGAGTGAATATTCAATAAATGGTGCTAAGACAATTGGTTATCAATAAGGAGGTAAAAAATAGATTCTCTGCTTCACACTAGTCATACAAAAATTCCAGTTCAGTTGGATTTAAGACTTAACTGAGAAAGAAAAAAAATTTTAATGTATGAAACAAAACAGAGGATATTTTTATAGTTCTAGTAAAGGCAAGGTTTTAAGATATCAAAAGCACAATCTCTAAGAAAAAAATTCATAAATTTGGCTATATGAAAATGTAGAACTTCTTTTAATAAAAAAGACAAAACAGAGTGAAAAGACAAGCATCAAACATAGAGAAGATAAATGTTCACATATAATCATCAAATAATTAGTGTACAGAATATATAAGAACTCCTAAAAATAAAGTAGAAGACAATCAATCCAAAAAAATAAAGGGCAATAGATACAGATGGCATTTCATAGAAGAGAAAATATAAATAACTAATAAAAACATAAACGGATGCTCAGGGAGATACAAGTTAAAACCATGAGATAACATTTGTATACCTATTAGATAGCAGAAAAATTAAAAGCTAGTAAAGATCACTTTTACACTATTGGTGTGAGTATAAGTTTGCCAACCACTTTTTGGAATGACATAATTAGATTTATAACATATATATAAATGTATAACAAATATGTATACTATGTAGTATGTAGATTTAGAACATATATATAAATGTATAACAAGTATGTATACATATAAATAATGTATTTTATTTTGTATTTATATATAAACATGTATATGCATATATACATAATTACATACAAGTATATATATGTAATTACATAATCTTATGAACGATCAGTTTGGCTCCTGGAGTACATACTCAAAGAGACGCTTGTAAATAAATGCTGGGAGGCAAGTACAAAAATGTTCAAAACAGTATTAATCAGGGGAGCACATGCCCAGGAAATTGTGGTTTACCCATGTAATGAATGGTACACTATATAGAAGTGAAAAGGATTAAAATAGAACTATACACTTTAAGATAATGAGTTTCACAAACCATGCTCGGTGAAAAAAAAAAAGTAAGTTGCAGCAGAATGTACACAATATGATACTATTTTATAAAAGTCAAAAACCAAAGTTTGAGTACACTTCCTTAGTTACAACTATGGCAAAATGATAAAGAAGAGCATGGGAATGATCAATACAACACGGTATTTTGGAAAGTCAGGAGAGATAGGCTGTATCTTGGAGGGACACACAGGAACTTCAACAGTGCTATCCTTCTATTTCTCAAGTTGGATGATAGGTTCACAGTTGATCATTTGATCATGCTTTAGAAATTAAAAATATTGGGCAGACACAATGACTCACACTTGTAATCTCAGCACTTTGGGAGGCATAGGCAAGAGGATTGCCTGAGCCCAGAGGCTTGACACCAGTCTGGGCAAATTGGCGAGAATTTGTCTCTACAATAAATCAAAAAATTAGCCGGGCATGGTGGTACATACTTGTAGTTCCAGCTACTTGGAAGACTGAGGCAGAAGGATTGATCACCTGGGCTCAGCAGGTTGAAAATGCAGTAGCCTTGAGGGTGTAACTGCACTCCAACCTGGGCAATGGAGTGAGACTCGGACTCAAAAAAAAAAAAATTAACTTTATTCCTTCATATGTAACAACATGCCATAATATTTTAAGGAATGAATGAAAATAGGTACACTACTGGAAGATATGCAGTGCTTGTCATCAGAAGAGTTCCAGAATTATCTGATTCCAAGATATTTTCCATCTAAAACAAGCAAACATGGTATAAAAATGGAAAAAAACTTGTATTCTAATAAAATGCGATAATCAAATAGGGAATTCTTCTTAGGATAGCAGTTGTTATATACTTGGAAGTGTTTTGCAGCAGAGATTGGCTTTGAATAAATCTACCTCTCATCTCTAAAAGTATACGCTTGTTTTTAATGTCACTATTATCCTTGCCAAAAAAAATTAAAATTCCGGAGGTAGTACTGCTGATGAACTCAAGCATTTGCATATGCATCAACCTACATTTAAAGATCCCTTTGTACAGTTTTTGTCTTTTAAAAAAAAAGATGCGGCTGGGCTCTGTGGCTCAAGCCTATAATACCAGCATTTTGGGAGGTTGAGGCAAGTGGATTGCCTGAGTCCGTGGGTTGGAGACCAGCCGGGACAACTTGTCTCTACAATAAAACAAAATTAAAAAATTAGCTGGGCGTAGTAGTGCACGCCTGTAGTTCAGGTTACTTGGAGGGTTGAGACGGAAGGATCACTGGAGACCAGCAGGTCTATGCTGGTGTGGCCATCAACTTGCCACTGCACTCCAAACTGGGTAACAGAGTGAGAATCCAACTCAAAAAAAAAAAAAAAAAAGACAGATGCATTTACCGTCTTTGGGGCGGTTTTTGTTTTCGTTTTTGTTTTGTTTTTTAGTTGGAGTCTGTGTTGCCCAGGAAGTAGTGCAGAGGCATGCTCATGGCCATCGTAGCCTCGACCTGCTGGGCTCAGGTGATCCTTCGCCTTAGCCTTCCAAGAAGTTGGAACTACAGGTGCGTGCTACCACGCCCGACTAATTTTTTGATTGATTGTAGAGATGAGGTCTCGTCAAGTTGCCCAGGCTGGTCTCAAACCTGTGAGCTCAAGTAATCATCTCACCTCGGTCTCCCAAAGTGCTGGCATTATAGGCGTGAGCCACCGCACCCAGCTGGACCATGAGTATTTTAAAAGGAAAGAAAATTGCTGGGAATTCTTTAAATTTTCATGTTTCAAAACAGGACACACTTTTTGGAAGGCAAGTTTAAAAGAGGATGGTATCTCTGCAGTTGAAATTAAAAGTGAAGAGGAGGAGGGTGGGAACCAATTTCTATCCCCTAATCCATCCTCAATATCAATAGAAAGCTGTTGTGATATATGGATTATGAGAAAATAGGGGCCTGGACTGGACAGATGATAGTGAGAATACAAAGGAAGAAATAAATCTCTCTCGACATCTTTTTAACTTTTATTAAAGAGGCTGTGTATTCTTTAGACGCCACGTTTTCATTTAAACAATTACTTGCAAGGAAGGAAGGGAAAGAAAGAAAAGGAGGGATGGAGGGAGGGAAGAAAGGGGATTTAAAAAAAAAATTGGAAGTTGTCATTTTGGACAACATATCAAAAACCCTACTATTCATCTTCTGTCCTAAATGATCCCATTTCTTCAAAAGGAAATGCTTTCCATATTCTTCCTTTAAAAAGAAAAACAAAACTTAAAAACTGTTTCTTCTGCACCCTGAGACACAAGAGCCATTGTCTTCCTACAATTGACCCCACTGGTCCTCCAGAGGACGACAGGACGTCCTGGACGTGAGCCCAGATGAGGAAAGGTGGGTGGGCATAGGGGGCTGACTGACCGCACTCAGCAAGTATCCTAAAGGAACTTGGGGTGGGGCAGGGCTGCGCCCCAAGGCTATGGTCCTATTCACTCTTGGATTTTTACTCAACTCCTCAAAACTTACACTCTAAATAATAAAGACAAAACAAGTAAGCAGTTAAATGTAATTAGGGGCAAGTAGTAAAGTCATACATAGGAAGTCATTCCTAGCTGCTCTCCTCTGAGAGCAGGGGCTCCCAGGCTCAGTGGACTCAGTGTGAGGTTCCCGCTCTGGAGAAGTGTGTCCCAGAGGGCATGCGGTAGGGGTGCTCTTGGATCTGCGTGTGCGGTGAAATAGGAGGATCTTCCCCCGCACGGGAGCCCCTCGCCTTCATTTCGAGCCTCTTAGGTCGATATCGGAGTGAACACGGCGAGTGACCGGTGGGCTGGGCGACTGACCCCCGCTGAATTGACTGGCCGGCTCAGCTCAAGGTGTAGACAGGCGTGTTCCGGGGGCTGGGCGGACTTGACCTCAGTGCGGGCGCCGACAGTGGGTGGTGCCCGCCACGCGACCCAGGGCCTTGACAGATCTCAGTGAAAAGAACACACGAAGCCAAATCAAAACCCACAGATTCTGCCTTGCTCTGCCCAAGACCTGGTGGGTGGCGCCGGGGGGCGTCTGAGGATTCCGCGAGGCCGCCTCCGCCCGCCCACTCCGCGCCCGGAGCGCCCAGCGTCCCCGACCCTGCCATGCCCTCTGGGCTCTGGGCTCGGGGTGGAGATCCGGGTGAATCCAGGCGAATCCAGCCGCGGGCTCCACTCGGCTTCCCGAGTCTGCGGCCTTGCTCCTGGGTAGGAACGTAAGTGTTGCCGCGGCCTCCGCGTTGGTTTGCCTCCTAGCCATCAAAACAGGTAGGGCTAGAGACCCACAGAAACCTTGAGAATCGCCAGAAAATAATAACACAGATCCCCCCAAAAGAGACGATGTGTGTGTGAAACAGAATAGGCCCTCACGACACCCCACAGCCTCCTGCTGCCTCCGGGGCACCCCACAGCCTCCTGCTGCCTCTGGAAAACCGGCCAGCACAGGCCAGCGGCCATTGGGTTCCTCGAGGCGATGTCGTGCGCCCATTGGCCGCGTGAGCTGTCAGTCAGAGGCGAGCCCGCCCCCGCGGCCCCCGGGAAACCCGTGAGTCGCTCAGAGGTGTGGTAGCTGGAGCCTCCGCCACGTCCATGGGCGGTTGTAGTTGCTGCGGCCCCCGCCACGCCTGGCTGCAGTGGCAGCGTCCGTCCTTCTGTTGGCGACTTGTCAGCAGGAGCGCGGTGCCAGCTCGGCCCTTGCTGGCGCGTCTGGCCCGCCATCCAGTCCCTGCCTGACCCGGAGGAGCCTGCAAGCGGTCAGACCTGGGAAGTAGCGTTTTCGCCTCGCCCTCCCGCTCCGCCCACCTCCCTTCCCGTTTCCCTGCGCTCGCGGCCCCGACCTCTGCCCCAGTCTCGGACCAGCTCTTCTCGTCCCCCCCCCGCCCCGCTGCGGTGCTCTCCCCCTCCTGGGCTCTCCCGCGCCTGGGGGCAGGTCGGTAGCACAGTAGCTAGACGCGCCCCAGGTGGTGAGAATCGCCGGGATCGAACTGGTGCAGGTGCGGTGGGGCGGTGCTGTCGGAACCCGACGCCCAGCGGGCCATCCCTGGGCCTGGCCTGCGCTTGCCGACGCAACCTGAGCCCGAGGACTTCCCGCGGGCGCGGTCGCGCGCGGACTTCCAGGGCCTGCAGGCGGGCTGCTTTGTCCCAGCCCTGCAGCCCAGGGAGCCGCCGCAGCCTCCGCCCGCTGCCACGCCGCCGGCCACTCGCGGGGCCGGCAAGAGCCACTCGTCCCGCCGCCACGTGGGGGAGCCTGTCCTACCCACCTCGTCACCAAGGCCATCCGCCAGAAGCGGTTCACGCTGCTGTACATTTTTGAGTGCATGGTCAAGGGAGTGCCCTGGTTCAAGGATAAGGGTGACAGCGACAGCTTTTATTAGTAAAAGAGTAATTGTAACTAACTCAAACCAAAAATCAAATCTGGAATATTATGTAGTGTCGCTGTACCTTTCACTCCATTAGCACTGTTGTCAGTGGAATGACAATGAAAAATCATGAAGGAAGCATCAATGAAAAATGAGATCTAAACAAATAGAGAGAGGTAGATATAAACTTTTAGATGTAAATATGTGCTCAGACACACACCCCACATGTAGACACATAAAAGCATGCATGCAAGATAGAGATGTTGAGATTTGAGGAGTTCACTGACAAAATAGAATGACCTGATAAAAACTTATAAAGCCTCAGTTTAGGAAAAAGTTAAATTCCAGGTTTCAAATAACTGATTAACTTATTCATTATTTAGGGAAACGATGATAAATTGTAGAGTAACTAGAGCTAATTTGTGTTAAAATATAAATCTAGGAAGACATGTGGAGTCTTGCCATGTTCTTGTGTAATGCTTTAGCTATGACCCAATTGAATTAAGAAGAGTAATCTGTTGTAGAGCTATTGATAATGGGTGACATATCAACATAGAGAGAGAGAGGAAGGAGAGATATTTTGTAAAATTCATTCAAAAATGAAGTAATAAAGAACCATAGAATAAAGTAATAAAGAATTTCTCTTCAATTTGGATTTTCTAGGCTGTTTGGTAAGGCCCAAGAGTAAATTCATACTATGAAGGTAAAAGTTATTCACCAGATTCCAAATAATTTTTAGTATGTAAATGTTTAGCGTTTAAACTGTTTATAAGTTGTAGAGCTGTTATACCTTGTTTCAGCAAAAAAGGTGAGTCTCTGGCCAGGCACAGTGGCTCACACCTGTAATCCTAGTACTTTGAGAGGCAGAAGCGAGAAGATTGCCTGAGTCCATGGGTTCAAGACCAGCCTGGGCAACATGGTGAGACCTTATCTCTACAATAAATAAAAAAATTATCCAAGCATGGTGGCAATCACCTGTAGTTCCAGCTACTTGGAAAGCTGAGGCAGGAGGATCACCTGAGCACAGCATGTCAAGGTTGTGGTGGCCGTGAACATGCCACTGCACTCCAGCCTAGGCTACAGAGTGAGACTCCAACTCAAAAATAAAAATAAATTTAAAAAAAGATGATGTTAGAATCTGTTCCATGTTCAGATGAGAAGAAAGCATATTCTGTGTTTATTAAGAGAAATATTACGTAGCTATCTATTATGTCCAACATAGCAAGTGATAGATTTAAGTCCAGACGTTTTTTGTTGCTTTTCTGTCTTTGCTATCTGTCTAGTAATGTTAATGGAGTGTTGAGGTCCTCCACTGTTATTGTGTGGCTTTCTAAGTCTTCTCTTAGGTCTAGTAGGAATTGTTTTATAAATCTAGGTTCTCTAATATCGGGTGCATATATATTTAAGATAGTTAAGCTTTCGTGTAGAATTGAATTCTTTATCATTATGTGATGACTTTCATGGTCCTTTTCTGTTGTTGTTGGTTTGAAGTTTATTTTATCTGATACCAGAATAGTATACCTTGCTTTTTTTTTTTTTTGCTTGTTTTCCATTTCCATAATAGATCTTTTTCCATCCCTTTAGCTTGAACCTATAAGTGTCATTAGAAGTGAAATGGGGGGGGGGTCTCCTGAAAGATTGGTCATTTTTAAAATTCCACTTTGCCACTCTGTGTCTTTTAAGTGGGCATATAGACCATTGGCATTCTAGGTTACTATTGTATGTGGGGTTTTGTGTCTGTCTTAGTGTTGCTACCTAGTAGCTTTGTAGTCTCAGTTTTATGGTTGGTTTGTAAGGTCTCTACGCTATATACTTGTGTGTGTATTTGTGTTAGGTGGTGATGTCCTTTCATTTCCATGCTGAGAACTCCCTTAAGCATCTTTTATAGTGCTGGTCTAGTGTTGACAAATTCCCATAATGATTGCTTGTTTGGGAAAGCTTATTTCTCCTTCATTTATGAAGCTTAGTTTGGCAGGGTAAGAAATTCTTGACTGTCATTTATTTTCTTTGAGAATGTTCAAAGTGGGCCCTCAATCTTTTCTGACTTAGAGTTTTTGCTGTGAGATCCACTGGTAGCTGGATGCATCTCCCTTGGTAGGTGGTCTAGGCCATCTCTCGAGTTGTCTTTAAGATTTTTTTCCTCTCACATTGCTGTTGGATAGTCTCATGACTTTGTGCTTTGGAATGGTCATCTCATGTAATATCTTGAAGGCATTCTCTCAATTTTTTGTATCTGCATGTCAACTTCCTTAGAAAAATTGGGAAATTTTTCCTGAATTATGTCTTCAAATGCTTTTTCCAGGTTGTTCCCATTCTCTTTTTCTCTCTCAGGAATGCCAATCAGTTGTAGATTTTGGTCTCTTTATAAAATCCCATATTTCTCAAAGGCTTTGTTTATTTTTAAAATTATTTTTCTTTATTTTTATCTGAATAAGATGAGTCAAAGGATCAATCTTCAACCTCTGAAATTTTGTCTTCTTCTTGGTTTGATCTGTTGTGAAGGCTTGTCACTACATTTTGAAATTCCTGAAGTGAATTCTTCAATTCCAAAAGTTCAGTTTGGTTCTTACTAAGTATTGCCATGGCCTCTTTCAGTTTTTGGATCATTTTAATGGCTTTATTGTTTTGGATTTTCACTTTCTCAGGGATCTCATTAAGTTTCTTTGTCATCTATATCCTGAATTTTATATTTGCCATTTTGGACATTTCATTCTGATTAGGATATATTGCTAAGGAGCTAGTGCAATCATTTGGAAGTGACTGAACACTCTGGCTTTTTGTGTTGCCAGAGTTTTTTCACTGGCTTCTTCTCATTTGAAGGAGCTGACACTTCTGTTTTTGAATCTGCTATTGTTTGGATAGGACTTTTTAAATGTTTGTGTTTTATTTCTCTTGTGGGTATGACTGTGGCGTATATTGTGTATGGCCAATGGGATCTTTTTCCGGGTGCTTTCAGAGGCCCATAGCCGTGTACAGGTGTTTTTGGTTTTGGTTTTGTTTGTTTGTTTTTGGTTGCAAATAGATGACTTTTTCAAACATTGCTTACAGAGACAATGAATTTTTACACGGAGTTTGTCCAGTAGATGGTGCATAAGAGTAAGATCCAGCAGACAGCCTCATTATTGTGCACGTTGGTGCTTAGTGGGAGTGGGAGGCACCACTTAGACAGTGAAAAGTGCCCTGCCTCCCTAGGCACGTTTGCGGTCAGACTGAGTGGAGGCCCTGGAGGAGCAGGCTATCTTTTCTCATAGCCATCTGGGCTCCAGCAGGAAGAGCCGCTGCCATGCCATGTTTGCAACTGTAAAAGGGGACGGTGTGTAAGAGATGCCCCCCTCTCTGAGCCTGTTTTCAGATTTTGATGCTGTCTCCTTCAAAAATTGGGGTGCGGGCACATTCCTTTTGTGTAAAGAACTGTGGCAGGCAGCGCTCCTCCGCTTCCCCCTTACGAGTGGTCTGCACTGAGGGACAAGTCTCCAGGGGAACCCACCATTCCCTGGCAGCCCACAGGCCCCTGTGCTATCCAGAGTCTACACAGGTTGTGGGGGAAGTTTGCCGGTGGTCCAGTAATCCAGTGATTCTCAGGAAAATGACCAACCAGCAGGGCAGTGTTTCTGCAGTTGGGCAACAAGTGTGGCGTCTACCTTCTATGTCTGAGCCTGGGCAAGAAGTTGCATAGCTGCACAGCTGGTCACCTGGTTCTCCATTCCTGGGAAAATGTTTGACCAGTACTGACAGCGTAGCCCTGGGGCCTGGGGGAAAAGGGGCTCCCCAACTGTTTCAATCAACAGGCTGTCGGAGGGGTGAGGGGGTTAGAGAAGTGCTCTGACTTACCCTTTCCTGCTGGCTCTGAGCAGCTGAAGGATCCATCTCAGCCAGACCCTTGCTGTTTTCCTTTTCCCTGTGTGCTCACTTGGGTGCTCTGGCATTTCCAGTTTCCCCGTGTTTTCTGCTCAAAACTTAATGAGATCCCTGATTTATGCCTTTAGTGTCATACTTAGTCCTTTTCTACCCCTCTAATTTAAATATATTCACTAAAATTTCTGTTTTGAATTTATTTTCTTTACTTACTTAAAACATCTATCCTGAGTTTATTTCGTCTTTTGTATAAAGTGTAGAAAAATCTACCTTTCTCCTAAATGACTACATAGTTTTCTCAACATCAGAATATCATCCTTCTCCATTGTCCTTGTCCTGTTATAGTAATCTCTATAGCATTTATTATCTTACAACTTCATATATATTTGCTTACTTATTATATATATATTTATATATGGTCTATCGTTACAAAAATGCAAGCATCACAAAGGAAGAAAATTGTGTCCGTTTTGTTTACTGCTGTTTCTTCAGCGCCTAAAACAAGCACCATGGCACATAATAGGCATGTAATGCATATGGTTGAATGAATGAACCAGTTATCAAATAACTTTACATCTTCTTCCATGCTTTTTAAATCTCTCTCTATTATGTTGTGAATCCTTACATACAGGGTCTGTTTCCAGGATCTATTCTATTCCCTCATTTTACTTGCTGTTTGATTGTAGCACACTTTTCACTTAAGTATAATTTACAGCAGACTTTTAAAGAATTAGGTATAATTTAAATATAATGTATGCATTGTGTGCATTTGGCTAATGCATACATACATTCATGTAACCACTACCATAGTCATGACAGAACAATTCTATGAACGCCTCAAAATTTCTCAAGTCCCTATGTATTCAACCCCTCCCCACCTTAGCCTCTGGCATTCACTGATCTTTTTTTTTGTCCTTTTCCAGGATGTAATTTAATGAAATCAAACTGTATGTTTTCAGTCTAGTCTGACTTCTTTCATTTAGCATAATGCATTGAAGACTCTTCCATATTCACACATGAATCAATAGTCTTTTTCTTTTTGTTTCTGAGTTGTATTTCATTTTATGAATATATATTTTCTTATCCATTCACACCTTGATGGGCATTTGGATTATTTCTACTTTGGGCCTATCATGAGCAATGCAGCTATGACCATTTGCACACAGGTCTTCATTTAGATGTAAGCTTTATTTATCTTTGGTCAATGCTGAGGAATAAGATTGCTGAAACTTATGCTAAAGTATGTGTTTGATTTTACAAGAACCAGTTTTCAAAATGGCTGTACCATTTCACATCCCCACCAATACGAAGGTTCTGACTTCTCTGCATCTTTGCTGGTACTGACTGCTGACCCTTTGGTTGGTTTCTCTTTTTTTTTAAGACATCATGATAGGTAAGCAGAAGTATCTCTTTGAGACTTAAAGTTGTATTTTTATAACAAATAATAATATTGAGCATGTTTCTTGTGCTTACTTTCTACCTATAGATTCTCTGTGGCAACATTTCCTCAAGTCTTCCACCTTTTTTTTTTTTTTTTTTTTTGAGCCAGAGTCTCATTCTGTTGCCTAGGCTGGAATGCAGTGGCATGTTCACGGCCACCGCGGCCTCAACCTGCAGGGCTCAGGTGATCCTTCTTCTTCTGCTTTCCAAGTAGCTGGAACTACAGGCATACACCACCATGCCTGGCTAATTTTTTAAAATTTACTGTAGAGATGAGGTCTCACCAAGTTGCCCAGACTGGTCTCTAACCCATGGGCTTAGTCTGTCCTCTCACCTTGACCTCCCACAGTGCTGGGATTATAGGTGTGAGCCACCATGCCTGGCCTTTAGCCCATTTTTATCAGATAAATGGTTTTCAGATATTTTGTCCCAATCCTAGCTTAACTTTTGCATAGCAGTCAGTTTTGATTTTAAGTTGAATTTAATCTATCTTTTTTTTCATGGGGTCTGTTTTTGGTGTCCTATGTAAGAATTATTTTCCTAATCTTAGGTCACAAATGTTTTCTCCTACATTTTCTTCTAGAAGTTTTATAGTTTTAGGTTTCGCATTTAGGTACATAGATCCATTTTGATTTAATTTTTGTGGACACTGTGTGATACAAGCTGAGGCACATTCATTTTGTATATGGATGTCCAATAATTCCACTACATTTTCTTGTACAATTATCTTTTCTCCATCAAATTGCCTCTTCATGTTTATTGTAAATCAGTTGACCAAATATGAAGGCCTATTTCCGAACTCTTAATTATGTTCTTATAATTTATGTGCCTATTATTTCTTCTTTACCACACTGTCTTGATTATTTAGCTTTATAGTAAGTCTTTAAATCAAGTAATGGTATCATTTTACCTTTCTTGTAAACTTTAGAATCAGATTGTCCATATTCACACACACACAAAATTGTGCTGTGTTTATTTAAAAATTCCGATTATGTTTAATTTATTGGTTGGTTTGAGGAGAACTGATATTAAGTCTTCCAAGCAATGAAAATGGTACATCTCTTCTTGTTTTTATACCTTTATTTTCTTTCATCATGTTTTATAATTTTCAGTGTACCAGTCAGCTATGATTTGAATGTGTCCTCCAAAGTTCATGTGTTGGGAAATTAAGTGCAGTATTAAGAGATGGGGTCTCTGAGAGGTGATTAAATCATAAGGCCAGAGCCCTCATGCCAGTGCCATATCCTTGGACTTCCCATTTATTCTAAGTCTCCAGAACCATGAACCAGATAAACTTCTTTCCCTTATAAAGTACCTAGTCTGTGGCATTCTGTTATAGCAACAGAGAATGGACTAAGAGACGATCCTACATATATTTTGTCAGATTTATATCAAAGAATTCCATGAATATTGGTGCTAATATAAATGGTGCAGTTGCTTACATTGTCTTTCTTCTTTCTACCTTATTGAACTGGCTAGGACTTCCAGTATAATTTTGAATAGAAGTGTGAACTGCTGGGAGTGGTGACTCAAGCTTCTAATCCCAGCACTTTGGAAGGCCGAAGTGAGAGGATTGCCTGAACTCAGGGGTTTGAGACCAGCCTGGGCAACTTGGTGAGACCTCATCTCTATGATAAATCAAAAAGTAAGCTGGGCGTGGTAGCACGTGCCTGTAGTTCCAGCTACTAGAAGGCTGAGGCAGAAGGATTGCCTAAGCCCAGCAAATTGAGGCTGCGGTGGCCGTGAACATGCCACTGCACTCCAGCCAGGGCAACAGAGTGAAACTCCATCTCAAAAAAAAAAAGTGTGAACTGACATCTGCATTTCTAATCATTAAGGAAAAATATTCAATCTTTCGTCATTAAGGTTGATATTCGCCATAAGTGTTTTTGTAAATGTCTCTTGTCCAGTTGAAGAAGTTCTGTTTTATTCCTAGCTCAAATACTTTTTTAAAACTGTGAATGGATATTGAATTCTGTTTTTAAAATCTTTTGAATCTATTGAGACAATTATATAGCTTATTTTCTTTAGTCTACTGACATAGTAAATTATATTGATTTTAGAAGGTTGAACCATTCCAGAATTCCTGGGATGATCCCCATGGTTAGAACTTTAAAAAAAAAAAATGCTGGATTTGATTTGCTGATGTTTTCTTCTTTTTAAAAAAATTTTTTATCTTAAATATGTGGGGTACAATTCAGGGTTAGGTATACAAATGTTAATTATACGGGTATCCTTGTTGATGAGGTGTGCCTCCCCCTCCCCTGGCAGTTTCCCACTACTGCCAATGCCTTTCTTATAGTATTATGATAGTTGTTCAAGGTCTGCTTATGAGTGAGAATATGTGACACTCAGTTCTTTGTTTCTGTGATAGATCACTAAGTATTATAGTCTCTAATCCATCCAAGTTGCTGCAAAGTTCATATTTTTGTCCTTTTTATGGCTGCATAGTATTCCATTGTGTATATGTACCACTTTTTTTTTTCCAGTCCTCTTTTGATTTGATGATGTTTTCTTAAGGATTTTTGCATCTATAGTCATAAAGTATATTGGTTAGTATTTTTTTTGTCAGATATTGTCTTTACTGGTTTTGGTATCAGGATAATGCCTGTCTCCTAAAATGGGGTTGAAGGTAGTCCCTCTTCTAGTTTCTGAGAACATGTGTTTAAAATTGGGGTTGTTTCTTCTTTTAAAAATTTGATTAGAATGCTCCAATAAAGTCACCTGGGCTTGGATTTTTGCTGTTGTTGGAAAGCTTTAAACTAAAAGTTCAATTTCTTTCAAATGTGTAAGACAATTCAGGTAGAACATTAACTTGTCCCTTTCAAGCAATTCTTCATTTTATTTAAACTGTCTTATATGATACCTTTTAAATTTCTATAAAGATAAAATACAATTAAATATTTTGTAGATCAGTACTTCACCTCTACTATGATTTTATTACATTGTGGCTAGAAAATGTAGCTGCATGACTTTTATATTTTAGAGAATATGGAAGTTTTAAAAATTTCATTACAGGATAAATTTCCTTAAATATTTCCCAGAAACTCATTAAAATATGTGCTTTATGCACAATGGAAGCTATTTTTTATTTTTTAGTTGGAGTCTCACTCTGTTGCCCAGGCTGGAGTGCATTGGCACGCCCATGGCTACTACAACCTTGACCTACTGGTCTCAGGCAAGCCTTCTGCCTCAGCCTTCCAAGTAACTGAAACTACAGGAATGAGCTACCACACCCAGCTACAGAAGCTATTTTAATAAATATTTTTAGAATGTAGAATATTTGGAGCAAGACATTCAGATCCTATCCTTGTTACTGAAACCCTGCTTCTAAGGGAAGTATGTCTTTTGGGGAATAAGCCAGGCAAAGGAAAGTCCTGGGTATCTTGGATTTTCCTCTCCAAGTCGTAGTAGAGAATCCTAACACTCTAACTTATGTTAGAGTCATATCTAAAGCCTGATTCTGCCTTTTTCAGTCTGAGTTTACACTATAATCTAGAAATGTGGCCTTGTATGTTGTGGATAATTTGGAAGAAAAAGCCCAAGTTCTAGAGTGATAGAAGGAAGAACAAAAATCACTCTAGTACCTTTAGTGCTCCCTGTTATAGCCATCTCCCTTCAACAGAATTTGTACCAGAGAGAAACTGTCCAATGGAAAGGACAGGACCTGTCCTCAATATAGTTCTCACTCTGTTAAACGTGGTCTTATTAGTGTCCCCTGTAGATTTTACCTTCTATTGATATCAAATAGGTCATGGATGTGGTTAATATTTTTGTTTTGAATTCAACTTTGATATTAATATTGAATGTTTAATGTTTTAATATTTAGTATCTCATATCTTTGGCCATCTCTTTATTTTTAAGCTGTCATTTGAATTTAGCTTTGTCTCTCATTTATAACATATGATGCATTTAATTTTCAAACTTGTCTGAGAGTATTGGTCAATCTGTAATATGAGAGTAATGTGTTTGTACTAATTATTTCTGACAGGTTTGATTCTATTATCTTTTTTGTTTAGTAAAAACACTTTCTAATATTTTCTTCTTTAAATATTAGAAATTCAAAAGAGTATCAGAGATTACTGTGAAAATCTGCATGTCCATAGACTAGAAAATCTAAAGGAGGCCAGGCTTGGTGGCTCAACCTGTCATTCTAGCACTTTGGGAGGCCGAGGCCAGTGGATTGCCTGAGCCCGCAGTTTCGAGACCAGCCCAGGCAACTTGGTGGACCCCATCTCTACAATAAATAAATTTAAAAAATTAGCCAGGCATGGTAGCACACATCTGTAGTTCCAGCTACTTGGAAGGCTGAGGTGGAAGGATTGCTGGAGCCCAGCAGGTTGACACTGGGGTGGCTGTGAGTGTGCCACTGCACTCTAGCCTGGGCGAAAGAGTGAGACTCCAACAGAAAGAAAGGGAAGGAAGGAAGGAAGGAAGAAAGAGAGAAAATCGAAAGAAAATGAAGGATTTTCTGGTACCACACAACCTCCCAAGGTTGAAACAAGAAGAAATTGAAACCCTGAACAGACCAATAACAACTCAGGAAATCAACTCAGTTATAAGAAACCACCTGGAAAAAAAAATCCCTAGACCAGATGATCCCTCAGCTGAATTCTACAGGACATACAAGAAAGAGTTGATACCAGTTTTATTGAAAGCATTCCAGGCAATTGAGGGGGAAGGATTTCTTCCTAGTTTATTTTATGATGCTAATATCATCCTGACACCCCAAACTGGCAAAGACCCAACAAGGAAAGAGAATTACAGGCCAACTTCTCTGATGAACATAGACGCAAGAGTTATACACAAGATTCTAGCAAATTTCATACAGCATGACATTTAAGGATCATCCAGTATGACCAGGCAGGTTGCATTCCCAGGATGCAGTGCTGTTTCATCATTTGCAAGGCCATAACTGTAAGTCAGCACATTCTTCATGTGGAACATGAAGAACCACATGATTATCTCATTAGACACAGAAAAAGCATTTGATAAAATCCAGCATCCCTTCTTGATTAAATCCTTGAACACCTAGGCATCAAAGGAACATTCCTCAAAACAATAAGAGCCATCTATGACAAACTTGCAGCCAACATCATGCTTAATGGGCAGAAGCTGGAAGCATTCCCCCTAAGAACTGGAGCAAAACACTCTCATCCCTCCTGTTCAACAGTATTGGAAGTCCTAGCCAAATCAATCAGGCAAGAGAAGGAAATCAGGGTTATCCAAATAGGAAAAGGGGAAGTTAAGTTGTCCTTCTTTGCAGATGATATGAGTTTTCAATACCTAGAAAACCCTAAAGAGTCTGCCAAAAATTTACTTGCACTAATAAACAATTTTGGTAAAGTTTCAAGATACAAAATCAATGTACAATACATCAACAACAAGCAGGCTGAGAACCAAATAAAAAAAAACACAATCTCATTCACAATAGCCACCAAAAAAGAAAAGAAAAAAGAAATACCTTGGCTTCCACCTAACCAAAGAAGAGAAAGACCTTTACAATGAGAACTAAAAACACTGCTCAAAGAAATCAAGGATGATAAAAACACAAATAGGTTTGAAGTATCAACATTGTCAAGATGTCCAACCTACCCAAAGTGGCAGAATTCTGTAGAATTCAGATTCAATGCAATCCCTATCAAATTGCCAACATCATTTTTCACAAACCTAGAAAAGACAGTATAGAATTTCATATGGAACCAAAAAAGAATACAAAGAAATCCTCAACAAAAGAAATAAAGCTGGAGGTGTGAAAGGTTCTAAGGGGACCTACAGACAGACATACATAGACATGTCAAAATTAATAACTTTTGATGGGTATGGTATTTCTTAATTTGGATCACATAAATTATAATTCTCTATTAAGTCAGGAAACATGGAATATAATTTGTTTAAAATTCTCTTTGGTCATTGAGGGACCAGAAAAGGACATGAAAAGTAGATATATGAGGGTTCCCCCCACCATAAGTTTAATTTTAGAACTGTATTTAAGGAATCAAATCTTACAAAATCCTGGAAGATTTTGGTAACGATGTTGATAATTAAAGGTAAATTAATCAAGTACCTATCGATTTAAAAGTGTATTTTTATTCAGTAGTTTTTGTATCTTACCATAGAAGACACAAGCCCAGCCTAGCAGAAAAGTGCAATATGTATAGTATACTTTGACATTTTAGAAGTTATGTTCTGCAACCATTTTGAAATGCTGGGCAAACTTTTAAAAAAAACCCACATGAAGTTATTTGCAATTATTTCATAGTTAAGCAAACATCTTGAAAACGTAATTGGATTAAAAAAATTAAGGTTGAAATTTGGTAACATTTTAATGTTAAATTTTACTGTAAAAAAATTTTATAAGGTTTTCACACCCTAGTTTAATTTTGTGTCTTAGTACAGGCATCCTGAACCAGGAACACAATCAGGTTTCAGCCCAGTTTGATACTGGCTGGTTCTTAATTCTCATATGAGTGTAGAACTTCATATTAAATGTTATGTCAGTGGGACTGTACTGTCGGTGGAACTTAATACATTAATATTTTCTTCAGACTTGAAGGAGAGTGATAAATAAAATTTGAAATCATAGGATGTTGATGTACAATTTAAGGATTAAAGTTTTTTTAATCAATTGTGAACAATGGGTTATTAAATGTAGATTTCCTAGTGTAAAAATGTAAGAATAAAAGTACTCCAGTTTTTTTTAAAAAGTGAGCAAAGGACATGAACAGACACTTACCAAAAGATGACATACAAGCAGCCAACAGACACATGAAAAAATACTCCACCTCACAATCATCAGAGAAATACAAATCAAAACTACAAGATACCACCAAACACTTGTAAGGAGGGTTATCATTAATGTTACTAAGTCCAAAAACAACAGGCACTGGTGTGGATGCAAAGAAAAGGGGGCCGGGCTCAGTGGCTCAGCCTATAATCCAAGCACTTTGGGAGACCAAGACAAGTGGATTGCCTGAGCCCATGGGTTCGAGACCCACCTGGGTAACTTGCTGAGACCTCATCTCTACAATAAATCAAAAATTAGCTGGGCATGGTAGCGCGTGCCGGTAGTTCCGGCTACTTGGAAGGCTGAGGCGGAAGGATCGCCGGAGCCCAGCAGGTCGAGGCTGCGGTGGCCAGGAACATGCCACTGCACTCCAGTCTGGATGAAAGAGTGAGACTCCATCTCAAAAAAAAAAAAAAAAAAGAAAAGAGGAAACTTCTACAATGTTGGTAGGAATGTAAGCTAGTTCAACCTCTATGGAAAGCAGTGTGGCGATTTCTCCAAGAACTAAAAATTGAGTTTCCATATGATCCAGCAATTTCTCTCCTGGGAATATACCCAGAGGAATATAAATTGTTCTGTGAAAAAGACACCAACACATACATGTTTATTGAAGTGCAAGTCACAATAGGAAACAAGTGGAATCAACCCAGATGCCCATCCAAAGTGGACTGCATAATGAAAATGTGGTACATATACATGATGGAATATTAAGCAGCCACAAAGAAGAACAAAATCATGGGCTATGAGGCAACTTGGATGAAGTTGGAGACCGTCATACTAAGTGAACTATCAAAGAAACACAGAACTGAATACCACATTTCCTCACTCATAAGCAGGCCCTGAACACTGGTCACACGAGCACAAGGGTGGGATCAGCAGATGGTGGACACTGATGGGAGAAAGAGGGAAGAAGGAGGAAGGGGGGTGCGTGACAACACCCTGGGTACCTGGCCCACTATTAGGGGAGAGACAGCTAGCTAGGAGTCCAAACTTTACCTGCATGCAACCTACTTATGCAGTAAATCCCCACTTGTAACCCACAACTCTAAAATCAAAAAAAGATAAAATTATATGTAAAGATTATAATTATATATACACACATGCTGGTATACAAAATTGGAATTGCTTCCATACAGGAAAAATGGGGCACTGGTGGCATGGAGTGGGAGGGTTCAGTGGTCAGGAGAAAATCTTTAATTAAAATACTTTTTATACTGCCTAAACTTTTACCATGTATGTATGATCTTTTCAAAAATGTTTTTCTTACTGCAAACTTACAAAATCTTATTAGGCTGGGCATGGTGGCTCACACCTGTAATCCCAGAACTTTGGGAGGCAGAGGTGGGAAGATTTCTTGAGCCCAGAAGTTTGAGACTAGCCTAGGTTACATAGCCAGACCTCAACTCTACAAAAAATTAGTCGTGCCTTAGTCCCAGTTACTCTGGAGTCTGAGGCAGAGGAATCACCTGAGTTCAGGAGGTTAAGACTGTTATGAACTGTGATCATTCCACTGTACTCCTGACTCAGCGACAGAGTGAGACCCTGACTGAAAAAAAATTGCTGTGGTGGCTCACGCCTGTAATCCCAGCACTTTGGGAGGCAGAGGTGAGAGAATTGCCTGAGTCCAGGTGTTTGAGACCAGCCTGGGCAACATGGCAAGACCTCATCTCTACAACAAATCAAAAAGTTGCCTAGTCATGGTGGCACATTCCTGTGGTTCCAGTTACTTGGAAGGCTGAGGCGGAAGAATCACCTGAGCCCAGCAGGTCAAGGTTGCAGTGGCCATGAGCATACCACTGTACTCCAACCTGGGTGACAAAGTGAGACTCCAACTCAAAAAAAAAAAAAAAAAAAAAAGAATTTGAGAAACATAGACAACTTATGCTTACAAAATTGGTTTCTATTTTGGCTTCGAGAAAGAAATATGTTTTCACTTGTGAAACTTTATTTATATATGTGGGCATTCATTGCAGTGAGATTTCCTCCTGGAGGTTCTTACAATCCATTCTGGAGTCCAAAATGTATACTTCCCTACTGGAGGTGTACAAAGGAAGTGTACTCTAAAGACAATACAAAAAAAGCATACCAAGTTTCCAGCAGTACATAGTTATCAAAACAATTCTGCATATCTACTAACCCTAACCCACAACAATCCCATAATTCATGCACAATTATTTTATAAATATGGAAGCAGACTTACAGAGGTTAATTGATTTGTTCAGGATCACATACCTATTGGACTTAAGTCTTGCCTCTCTGATTCCAAAGGACTTATGCATTCTGTTGTAAGCATTAATCATGGTGAGGCTGATGCAATTTGAACATGCCCCTTGCATTCTGGCAATGGATGCACTTATCAATGGGCCATTGTAATAAAGCCTCTGTACAAGTTAAGCTTTCATTTGGGGACTGTGTTAAAAGATAGGTTTTATTTTAACCCAACCCTAATTATATTATATTAGGAAGTACTTTCCTATGTGCTAATTTATTTAACTCTTAAAACATGGCAAGACTAGTAGTACTGTCCCTGTTTTGGGGACACAAAATTTAGAAGAGTTAAAGGGACTTACAAAACAGGTCTTAGTGTTAAGATTTGAACCTAAATCTTCTGTCTCCAAGGCTGATAAGTTTTCCACAGTAGTATGTTGTTGCTGAAATAAGAGTTAGTACCTTTGTGCCTAGCTTCTAACACAGTAGGCCTTCCAGTAAACACTCACCAGTTAAATTTTTAAAAATAAAATTTTCTGTATGTGCACACATATAAATTTATGCAAATACATTAATATAATCATATTGTATATACTGAGGCTTTGCCTTACCAATTCAGCACCTGGCAGGGCTCTGGCAGGGGATGCGGAGGGAGTACAGAGGCAAGTTCCCATGGAAGAGGACAAGAGAGGCATCCCACCACCATCTTGAAGGCAGGGCAGGAAAGTGCTCTAACTTGCTCACTACAGAGCAACAGACCCGATCTCTGTGACTGGCAGATCAACTACTCAGGGATTGATCATGGCCCAGGGGGAATATCCTGAGAGCACAAACTTCAGAGGGACCTGACAATTGCTGAGTTCCTGGTGCCCACCCGCTACCCTGACCCAGCCGTGGGACAAAGGATGTGGCCAGAAAAGGAGGAGGAAGAACTCCAAAGAGATCAGTGGTGAGTCTGAGGCTGACCCAAACCCCCTCCTCCCCAGCAATCCTCTGAATGTCAGACCCACACAGCTGGGCCATGACTGAGAGGGGCACACCCAGGTGGAACCTGGACATCAGTCGCAATAGGAGAACTCCATTCCAGGATAGGCCTGGCTGGGGCACCCCAGTGAGAGTACATACCTGGGGAAGAGACAATCCCATACCTCCCTATGGGAGGAGATCTCCCTGACCACATGAGAGTGGGAGGGGAGCACTGCAGCCCCACCCACTTCCACTGCTCCTCCTCCTTCCCTGCTTCATTCCCTGAGGAGAGAGTGAAAGAGGTGGTTCTGCAGGAGAGATCTGATTAGAGGAACAATTACAGAGCCTGCAACAAGAGGGCAGGGTTTTTTTTGTTTTTTGGGTTTTTTTAATTTTCAATTATTTTTTAATTATTAAAAATGTTTTCACTGTTTGTTAATTCATCTATTTTTAAAAATATTTTTCCTTTGTACATGAACGTGTATGTGAGGGTTTGATCTGTATTCTCCCTCTCAATTTTTTCTTTTCTTTGTCTGTTTTTTTCTTCTTTTATTTGTCATTTTCTGTTTTTGTGTGTTTGTGAATGATTGAGTGTTCATCTTTCAACTTTGTTGCTGTTGGTTTTTGCCCTTTTGTTCTTCTGGGGTTTTTTTGATATTCATTTTTATAGTTTAAGGTGTGTGTCAACATATGTGTAGGGTTCTACCTGAATCCCCCCCTTTTAAAAAATTTTTCTTCCAGTCTTTCTGTTTTTCTTCTCTATATACTTTGTGGTAGGCATGTGGGTGTGTTTAGTTTTCTTAGTTTTTTGTTTGTTTGTTTGTTTTTATTTGTTTTGATTTGCTTTGTTGTTATTCCAGTTTGTTTTGGGGTGTGTGTGTATGTGTTCAATTGCTTTTGCATTGGTTTCTGCTTTACATCATCATGTAGAGTGGTGGTGGGGAGTGGGTCTCAGGGAACACATATCACAAAAAGGGAACATTTTAATTTGCAAGTAGTTTCTGATCCCTAGTGCCCCATTCTCTACTTTATTCGAATTTCAAAAACTACAAGAGATAGCAAAACTTCCCATCCACCATCATATTTCAAAATAGAACAAATCCAGAACCCAAATCAGGGAAGAATGGAGGACTGAGCAAACATCAGAAGGGAAAACCTCTCCTACTGACACTGAATAGCAGAACTAAAGAGAAAAACAAGAGATCTGTTACAAATGAGGAAAAACCAAAGAAAGGTCTCAGGCAATTTCAAGTATACCTAAGATGAAACTCCTGAAAAATCAGATCTTGGTGACCAAACAATGGAAGTCACCAAAATATTAACAGACCAAACAATGGACTGTCCCCAAAATACTACAGGGATTAGGGAATGGACGGAAAGAGTGAATAAGACTCAAAAAAGACAAGATGCAACACTGAAAGAACTTTTAACAGAGATTTTGGCAATAAAAAATTTCATCCAGGAAGTAAATAACAAGAAGACAAGCATGGAAAGCAGAATTAATCTAGCTGAAGAAAGACTTTCAGAACTTGAAGACCAGAACATGGAATTAATCTAATCTGTAAAAACCATAGAAAGAAGACTCAGAAAGAAAGAACAAAGCCTACAAGAGATGTGTGATTATATCCCAACACTGAACCTATGCCTGATTGGTATCCCAGAAGAAGAAAGGGAAATGGAGAACACCTTGGAACAAGTATGCCAAGAAGTAATCCAAGAAAACTTTCTCCATCTCACCAGAGGTGTGACCAGCCAAGCACAAGAGATACAGAGGACCCCCAAAAGACATCAAATGAAAAGACCAACCCCTAGACACATAGTAATTTGCCTACACAAAGTAGGCACAAAGAAAAAATCCTAAAGACAGCAAGAAAGAAAGGTCAGACTATATACTGGGAAAAACCAATCAGAATAGCAGCAGACCTATTGGCAGAAACACTACAATCAAGAAGGAACTGGAGCCCTATATTCAAAGTCCTCAAAGAAAAACAATTTGAACAAAGAATTTCCTATCCAGCCAAGCTCAGCTTCATCAGTGATGGAGAATTAAAATCCTTCCCAGACACCCAATCCCTAAGAAATTATGCAGCTTCCAGACCAGCTCTACAGGAGAAACTTAAAAGGGTATTAAGCACAGAAGAAAGGAAGAAAAAAGAATGACCACACATTTCCCAAAAGAACAGCAGAGCACAGCAACAGAGAATACAGAGCAACAAGAAACTTGAAAACATACACATACAAAAACCCCAAAGCTAATAGAAAACAAGCAAAGAAAAAACTTTATAAGAATCTCATGAGAGGGAGAAACAATCACATTTCAATAATCAGCCTGAATGTGAAAGGACTAAATGCACCATTGAAAAGACACAGAATGGCAAACTGGATAAGAAATCATGACCCAAGTATTTGCTGCATCCAGGAGACTCATCTCACCACAAGGGACGCACACAGACTCAAAGTTAAAGGATGAAAAATGAGTTTCCAGGCAAATGGGTCACAAAAGAAGGCAGGAGTTGCAATCCTAATATCAGACAAACAACCTTTAAGCTATCAAAAATTTTGAAAGATGCAAAAGGACACTACATAATGATAAAAGGTTCAATTCATCAACAGGAAATATCCATCCTAAACATATATGCACCCAATACAGGAGCACCAGCATTTGTAAAGCAACTTCTAAATAAACTGAAAAAAAGATATTGACTCTAATACTATTATAGCAGGGGACTTGAATACCCCACTGACATCCCTAGATAGATCATTGAGGCAAAAATTCAATAAGGAGATCCAGAACCTAAATTTGACACTCAATCAAATGGACTTAATAGATACCTACATATTATTCCACCAAACAACCACAGAATATACATTCTACTCATCACCACATGGAACATACTCCTAGATCGTCACAATCTTGGCCATAAATCAAGCATAAACAAAATCCATAAGGTTGAAATCTTGCCATGCACATTCTCAGACCACAGTGGAATAAAAATAAATATCAACACCAACATTTCCCCAAATCCCACAAGGACATGGACACTAAACAGCATGATGCTGAACAACTACTGAGTTAACACTGAAGTCAAAACAGAAATGAAAAGATTCCTGGAAACAAATGAAAATGAAGAAACATCTTACCAAAATCTCTGAGATGCCATGAAAACAGTTCTAAGAAGGGAATTTATATCTTCATGAGCACACATCAAGAAAATGGATAGATTACAAGTGGAGAGCCTAATAAATCATCTAAGGGAGCTGGAAAGAGAAGACCACCAAAACCCCAACTTTAGCAGAAGTATCCAAATCACAAAATAAGAGCACAAATATGGGACATAGCAGACAAAAATATCATAGAAAATGTCAACAAAACAAAAAAGTTGGTTCTTTGAAAGAATTAGTAAGATTGATGGTCCCCTAGCCAGAATGACCAAGAAAAGGAGAGAAAAAGCTCAAATAAACACAATCAGAAATACAAAAGATCAAATCACAACTGACCTTGAAGAAATACAAAAGATTATCAGAGATTACTATGTACACCTGTATGGAAACAAACTTGACACCTAAATAAAATGGAGGACTTTCTGACATCATACAACTTCCCCAGGTTGAAATAAGGACTTTAGCAAAGTCTCAGTGTACAAAATAAACATGCAAAAGACAGTTGCCTTCCTATACACCAACAAGCAGGCAGAGACCCAAATTAAAAGCACAATCCCATTCACAACAGCCACACACAAAAAAAAAAAGAAAAAAAAGAAAAGAAATACCTCAGCATCTTCCTAACCAGAGAAATAAAAGTCCTTTACAATGAGAACTACAAAACAGTACTCAAAGAAATTCAAGAAGACACAAACAAATGGAAAAATATTCCATGCTCATGGAAAGGAAGAATCAATATTATTAAATGTCCATCCTACCAAAGACAATCTACAGATTCAACACAATACTCATTAAGTTACCAACATCAGCCGGGCTCGGTGGCTCAGCCTGTAATCCCACGCCTTTGGGAGGCTCAGGTGACTGGATTGCCTGAGCCCGCGGGTTCGAGACCCGCCTGGGTAGCGAGACCTCATCTCTACAATAAATCAAAAAATCAGCCAGGCGTGGTAGCGTGTGCTGTAATTCCGGCTACTTGGAAGGCTGAGGCGGAAGAATCGCTGGAGCCCAGCAGGTGAGGCTACAGTGGCCAGGAGCAGCCACTGCACTCCAGTCTGGGTGACAGAGTGAGACTCCAACTCAAAAAAAAAAAAGTTACCAACATCATTCTTCTCAGACCTGGAAATGATGATACAGAAATTCATATGGAAACATAAATGACCATAAATAACCAAAAGAATCCTTAGCAAAAGAAACAAAGCCAGAGGTATCACACTTCCAGACTTCAAACTTTACTATAAGGCTACAGTAATCAAAACAACCTGGTATTGGTGTAAGAACAGGCACATAGACCAATGGAACAGGATAGAGATTCTGGAAGCAAAGCCTCAATTTCTCAACCAACTCATCTTTGACAAAGCCTCCAACAACAACCACTGGCGAGGGGAGAACCTAGTCAGTAAATGGTGCTGGGAAAACTGGCTGTCCACATGCAAAAGATTGAAACAGGACCCCTACCTATCACCATACACAAAAATTAACTCTAAATGGATCAAAGATCTAAATGCAAAACCTCAAACTATAAGAATCTTAGAAAACACAGGAGACACCCTTATGGAAATTGGAACTGGCAACCAGTTCCTATTCAGAACCCTAAAGGACAATACCTTAAGAAATAATATAGACAAGTGGGACCTCATCAAACTGAAAAGTTACTGCAAAGCAAAAGAAACCATCAAGAGAGCAGGGAGACAGCCCACAGAATGAGAAAAAATATTTGCCAAGTATATCTGACAAAGGCCTAAATCTAGGATCTACAAGGAACTCAAATGTGCTGAAAGAAAAAAAAAACAGCCCCATTAAAAAGTAGGCAAAAGACATGAATAGACACTTCCCAAATGAAGATATACGGCAACCAATAGACACATGAAAAAGTGCTCAACCTCACTCAACATCAGAGAAATTCAAATCAAAACCACATCGAGATACCACCTAACCCCAGTAAGAGTGACCATCATTAATAAAACAAACAGCAACAGATGCTGGAGAGGATGTGGAGAAAGATGAACGCTTCTACACTGCTAGTGGGAATGCAAACTAGTGCAAACTCTCTGGAAGATAGTGTGGTTATTTCTGAAAGAACTAGAAATTGACCTACCATATGACTCAACAATCCCCCTATTGGTCATATACCCAGAGGAACTCAAGTCATTCTACATAAAGATACCTGCACACGTATGTTTGTTGCAGCTCTATTCACAATAGCAAAAACATAGAACCAACCGTGCTGCCCATCGAAGCTGGACTGGTTAAAAAATGTGGTACATATATAAAATGGAATATTATCAGCTATAAAGAAGAACAAACGTGAACTTTGCAGCGACTTGGATGAATTTAGAGTCTATCATACTAAGTGATCTATCACAGAAACAAAGAACAGAGTACCATATGTTATCACTCATAAGTGGACCTTGAACAATTATCATAATACTATAAGAAAGGGATTGGCAGTAGTGGGAAACTGCCAGGGGATGCGGGGTGGGATTGGCAGTTGAAGGAAACTGCCGGGGGAGGAGGGGCATACCTCATCAACAAGGGTAGCTGCATATTGAACATTTGTATACCTAACCCTTGAATTGTACCTCATATCTTTAAAATAAAAAAAAGAAAAAACATTTATAAGAGTAACAAGCATTGTTTTCAAATTAAATTAACATGGTTTGTATACAAAAATGTAATATATATACATATGTACATATATATACACATATATATGTATGTGTATATATATGTATATGTATATGTATATATGTATGTATATATACATATATATATGTATGTATATATATATATACGTATATATATATGTTGCCATATTCCTTCCCCTCAAACTCTCTAGCACTTCCCATGTTTACCAGCAAATGAGAGGGAATTTATTTTCCTCACATCTTTGCCAGCATTGTTACATTTATTAGGATTTCCTGGAATACTGGCAAAAAAAGCGCATCTTTTATTTGTTGCTTGTTTAGAGTTGCTCTTCTGTGAATTGCCTAGATGTATCTTTTCTTCATTTTCTCTTAGCCTCCCTTTTTCTAATTCAATGTGCAAAAGTCTGGTGAATATTATGAAAATTAACCACTTGTCATTTTATCCATTTTTTCCAGATCTAAAATGTGTCTGTTTACCTTTTGTGGTATCTCTTGCCATCATATAAGCTTCTAATTTTCATATATTTCAATATGACTGACATTTCTTTTATGGCTCAGGGTTTCCAGTCTTGGTTTAAAAAGTCTCAATTTCTCATTGATTGGAAGAATCAACATTGTGAAGACGACCATCTTACCTAAGGCAATCTACAGATTTAATGCAATACCCATCAAACTACCAGCAACATTCTTCTCAGAGCTAGAAAAAACAATACAGGTATTCATATGGAAACACAAACGTCCAAGAATAGCCAGAACAATCCTCAGCAAAAAAAAACAAAGCAGGTGGTATCACATTACCAGACTTCAAACTTTACTATAAAGCTACAATAATCAAAACAGCTTAATATTGGTACAGGAACAGGCATATAGACCAATGGAATAGAATCGAGATTCCAGAAGCAAAACCTCAATTTCTCAACCAACTCATCTTTAACAAAGCCTCCACCACCCACCACTGGGGAGAGGAGAACCTATTCAGTAAATGGTGCTGGGAAAACTGGCTGACCACATGCAGAAGACTCAAACAAGACCCCTATCTATCTCCATACACAAATATTAACTCTAAATGGATCAGAGAACTAAATGTAAAACCTCAAACCATAATAACCTTAGAAAACGCAGGACACACCCTTATGGAAATTGGAAGTGGCATCCAATTCCTGAACAAAACCTGAAACCTACAGGCCATAAGAGATAAGATAGACAAGTGGGACCTCATTAAACTGACAAGCTTCTGCAAAACCAAAGAACCATCAAGAGAGCAGGTAGACAGCCCACAGACTGGGAAAAAGTATTTGCCAACACCAGATCTGACAAAGGCCTAACATCTTGGCTCTAAAAGGAACTCAAACATGCTGAAAAGAAAAGAACAAACCCCATTACAAAGTGGGCAAAAGATATGAACAGACACTTCACAAAAGAAGACATACAAGTGGCTAACAGACACATGAAGAAATGTTCAACCTCACTAATCATCAAGGAGATGCAAATCAAAACTACACTGAGATACCACCTAACTCCAGTCAGAATGGCCATTATCAATAACTCAAAAAATAACATGCTGGAGAGGATGTGGTGAAAAGGGCAAACTTCTACACTTTGGTGGGAGTGTAAACTACTGCAGCCTCTGTGGAAATCAGTGTGGCGATTCCTAAAAGCTCTAAATATCGACCTCCCATATGACCCTGCAATCTCCCTACTGGGAATATACCCTGAAG
>NW_007247241.1:83038-99072 GCF_000164805.1 Carlito syrichta | reverse complement strand
AAAAGATGCCTGCACACGTATGTTTATTGCAGCATTGTTCACAATAGCAAGAACCTGGAACCAACTACACTGTCCATCAAAAGAGGACTGGATTTTAAAAATGTGGTACATATACACGATGGGATACCATGCAGCCATAAAAAAGAACAAAATCATTAATTTCGCAGCAACCTGGATGGAATTAGAGTCTATGATACTGAATGATCTTTCACAGCAACAAAGATCTGAGTATCACATGTTCTCACTCATAAGTGGACCTTGAATATCTATTGTAATACTATAAGAAAAGGATCGACAGTGGTGGGAATCTATGGGAGGGGGACAGGGAGGACAAGGCTGGTGGGATTAATGGTAGTCAATATCTGTCTGGGGACGAGGGGACACTCCTTATCAACAAGGGTGCCTGAATGATGCATATTTGTATACCTAACCCTTAACTGTACCCCACAATTTTAAAATAAAAAATATGGTTAAAAAAAAGCCTCAATTTGGGCTCTTTCAAATGATTGTTGATTTATACTTTCTTGTTTCTTTTTCTAGAGCTAGAAAATATAATTAATATTAATATTGTCAAATAGTCCTAGATGCTTTTGTGTAACTAATTGAGATGGAAATTTTAGTGCTCTTTTTATCATTATTACTCTCAGTTTCTAACTGTCTTTAGTTAGTTTCTAACTTTCTTAGCTGGGAAAATAAATATACTTATAGCTGCAGATGTTGTTTATACTACATACATTATGACCTGTGTTCAGATAGTGCTTTATTGAAAATGGGTCAAAATATCTTTTGTCTAGCAGATTTACTTCACTATAGAAAAATATCTGAATTGTACACTGTGACTCACACCTGTAATCTCAGCATTTTGGGAGGCTGAAGCAGGAAGATTGCTTGAGCCTAGGGGTTTGAGACCTGCCTGGGCAACATAGTGAGACCCTGTCTCTACAAAAAAATTTTAAACAATTGTTTTCATTTGTTTGTTTGTTTGCTTTCAGCCGAGCATGGTGGCACACACCTGTAGTCCCAGTCACTACAGAGGCTGAGAGGAAAGGCTTACCTGAGCCTGGGAGTTTGAGGCTATGATGAGCCATGATGTGCCATTGCACTCCAGCCTGGGTGACAGAGTGAGATCCCAACTCAAAACAAAATTTTTTTGAAGTCTTATTTAAATACTCCTTTTATTGAGTTTGAAGTTAACAATTGTTTTTGTTTGTTTGTTTGTTTGTTTTCAGCCTCGACCTGCTAGGTTCAGGCGATCCTTCCACCTCAGCCTTCCAAGTAGCTGGAACCACAGGTATGCGCCACTGTGCCTGGTTAATTTTTTTGATATATTGTAGAGATGGGGGTCTCTCCAAGTTGCCCAGGCTGATCTTGAACTCCTGGGCTCAGGCAATCCTCTCCCCTCCAACTCCCCAAGTGCTGGCATTGCAGGAATGAGCCACTGTACCCGGCCTGTGTGGATTACTCTAAAGCATTGGAGATGAACTTTTTTTGTTTAATCATCTACTGCAGCAAAATAAATAACTCTTTCCTCTTCATAGCTTTACTCTAGTTACCAAAAAGCACACAGTGCTTCTTAGGACACATTCAGTAAGCACAGATACTGATTTTCATGAGCTGTTTGTATTTGGGGCTTAAGAAGACCTATGAGTATGTGCAGAATGAAAATAAAAACAGAAAGATGAGGAAAGCAACCAGAAGATAAGTTATGACTCGTGGGATATTCTGTTTGTGTTTCTTCTGTAACTGTACCTTGAATGGTTTGGTGTTCTCAAATTGAGACCACAGTTAGCACTAATAGGAGATTTTGTTAAATCACACTTCCAGCGGGGCCTCCAGAATATTAGGTCAGGCCCTCCGGGGGTGTAGGTGTCTGGTGTGCAATCTGGTGCCGTGAGAAAGATGCAAAGAATTGCACAGAAGTTAGATTAGAAAATATGGTTTGTATTTAGAAAGTAAATTTGAGAGAGAGAGATATTAACCTCCCCAAGGTAAGGGAGGGGGCCAAAGTTTAAGAAACCATGGCCTGGCCATAGCTCAAAGAGCACATGGCCATACTGTAGCTCAGCAAGGCAATGGCCTCTGGATACCCATGGTTGAGTTCTTTTAATCCTTCCTTTGGATGGGGGAAGGTCATTGAGGTAATGGGGTGGTAGTCTGCTTCACGTCATCACGAAGGGACAGGTAAGCGCAAGTACTGATGTCAGGTGATGGACCAGCAGGCAAATGGATGGTTTAGTCACATGATTGCTGCAGTGGTGAGGGGGGTCTGTCTGTGTCACGTAGGTCATGAAGGGCTGATTAAGTTAACCTGGGTCTTATGAGTAAAGGGGGGTTTGGGTCCGGAGAGGTGTGGGCCAAAAGGAATGTCCAGGGCCGCAGTCTTTAATGTTGATTATAGCCACATGAGTCTTAGATCTTGATTTCCCTGCTGTCTTTCTTTTTACTGCCTAAGAGAATGAATCTCCTCTATTAAAGAGTAATGTTTTTGTGTTTAAAATCTCTAAGTTATCATCTTAGCTAAATGAATGGCTACTTTGTGGTAACATGTAATCCTGTGTTATTATATCACACTATTTTTTTTTTTTGAGTTGGAGTCTCACTCTGTCACCCAGGCTGGAGTGCAATGGCATGCTCATGGCCACCACAGCCTCAACCTGCTGGGCTCAGACGATCCTTCTGCTTGCCTTCCAAGTAGTTGGAACCACAGGTGCGTGCCACCACACCTGGCTAATTATTATTTTATTTATTGTAGAGACAGGATCTTGCCATGTTGCCCAGCTTGGTCCCAAACCCATGGGCTCAGGCAATCCTCTCACCTCTTCCTCCCAAAGTGCTGGCATTACAGGCGTGAGTCACTGCGCCTGGGTGATATCTTACTTTTAAAGCATTTAATGTTTAGCAAACTTTTCAACATGTAAATATCAAGTTTTCAGTTCAGTCTCTCTAAACTTTTAAAATTTTTTCTGTATTAGATTTCCTGAAATCCTAGGAAACACTTAACTCATTTAGTATGCAAAAATCACACAAAAAGTATTATCGGGTACCTGCATAATGACCATTTGTATATCTGACTCTGAATTGTACCTCACATTTAAAAAATTTTTTTAAAAAGCATTATCAAACAGGAGAGAGTTTTCAACTTTCTCCTAAGGTTTTATTTATGTGCCGTTGGTATAGGTTTCAAAATTGTATTATTCTAATATGTCTAACTATGTGATATCAACCACTTATACAAAATTAATATCAGATCATAAAGAAAAAAACTACAGCTATGATAAAAAAAATGAATATGCTGCTTCTAAGTTCATTTAAAATCAGCTTTCTGTCAGACACTGTCAACATATGACTGCTTGAGGAGACAAGGAGTCTTTTGAAAGACTAAAAGCAGCTTTGGTTTCCAGGGATCACACCTCCTCCTGCACCTCTCTCCTGAACTGCCTCCATAATGGTTCAGAACCAGTGGGTGGTACCTGTTGATCAGAAAAAATTGTTTTATAAATGGCATCTATTATAAACCCTGAAAATGGTGTCAATCTTACCAGGTTTTGCCTACCCAGACTATCATCCACAATTATCGTTTAATTTTAATCCCTCCAAAAATCAGTTTGTAATTAGCTATAGGACTCTGGCAGGTGTTAGTCAGTGAAAATTACTGACAACTTAAAACTTCTTCCAGTACTCTTTAAAAAACTCAAAAACTTATATGCTCATGAAACTTGCTAACAGAACAAAAGTTAATTGTATAAACTAAATTAATAAAAAGCAAATAATCTTATAACCTTTTTGTTTAAAGTATTACTAATTATTTTTGTTATAATTTTCAGAGTCAAAAGAAAAAAATCTTTTTCTTGGAGCAATTGACTTTTTTCACAAATAAGTTAACTATGGCCTTGTAAGCAAAATTTAAAACATATATCTTTCTACCTAATTTATCCAAAATTTTGAAACTGTAAATATTAATTTATAACAGTTTGGTTGTTTGCATAAGTTCAATAAGAATCTGTTTTATTTTGTAAAAAAATGTGATTGGAAACACTAGGTATTTTACCAAGACTTTAACTGAAATAATAATTTCAAAACCAGCTGCTTATTAAAAAAGTTTTCAACAAAACCAATTTTTTAAAAAGCCTATATGGCAAATAATCTTGTCACATTTTATGCAAAAAGACATATTAAGTCTAAAATTTTTTTTGCAAGTAAACTGGCCCTACTATAAAATTTAATAGAAATGGAAACTGGAAAAATTTCCCTTATTCATTGTTTTTAAGTTTTATATTATGAGGTCTTTTCCAGGTGCAAATATCCAAACTAATGTTTTTGAGTTTCTTTTCAGATTTTATTTAAGGGTCACTTAAGTGCTTGGTTCAAATTATAGTCCAGAAAAATCTGTCAGGTTGCCACTACAGTCTAGTGATACATCAAAAACTCTAAAAGCTAGTTTATAAACTATTTCAAACATTAACCTGTTTTTCTTCTGTCTCCATAGAAGTGTCTTTTATAAAAGATCTGTTTATCCACATTATCTATTGGAACCAGCCCACCTGTAATGCCATCTTTAAAAATAAGACACAGCTGTTTTATGAAATGATACAAGTAAAATACTTTCCGCTGAGGTTTATTTACTTAGCCTCTTACTTGTTATAATCTCACTGCTGCCAATAGTAAAGCACATAAATGGAAGTTTATCATTTAAACTGTGCCAGTAACCACAGGCCTTGTATCCCTTGTACAAAAGGTGATCAATCACCAATTAAATTGTCAATATGTGTACCTAGCTTTACTTAATTTCTCTACTTGCTTCACAAGGAGAGTTTTGCTAAAATTATTCCTTTTATTTAGTCCATTGTAATGGTTACAATCCTGCTAAATTTGGGGTCATGTCTCCTTAACTGCCTGGTTAAATTTGTTTCTTCCAGAATCTAGCAATTTCACAGCTGCACAATGGTCATGCAAGGATTCCAGCAGGTGCCTGCAGGTGATGCCACCACTGAAATTGATCCAGACACCTTAGATCAGACAGGGAGAGATTTTTTATCTCTGGCTAGGCAGGATTATGCCCGTTGACAGCTATAAAAACATTACAGAATACGAACCTTCCCCCCTCTGCTCCCCATATGATTATGGGATTGAAAAAGTTTTAAGGGGGAATTTGAGACAGGGTAGCTAGCACAGGTTAGGCATAGATAGATACATTTCTTGTAGGCAGGTTTTAGGAAGCATTCATTTTTCTTATTACATATTTACTGTAGACCAGCCTGGAATGTGGACTTACCAGCCTACCTTGTCCCCTCAGCCAATCAAAAGAAAATCCCATCAGATGTAAGAACAGGTTTATTATGATTTAACATAATAATCACTAAAAATCTTTCAGGTTCCCTGTCAAAGACAGAAGGCTGAATACCACCCTTAGCTAACCAAAGTCATGGAAATGATAATAAGATCACCTTTTAGCTCATGAACTTGTGAACTGGAAAAGTCTGGCAGGTCTCCAGCAAAGACAGACTATGTGTTCTGGAAAAGCCCACCTCTTCTCCTGTCAGAGGCATAGAGATGTCAGTCTCTCCAGAGTGTTGGTTACCTGTGCTCCATTCTCTTTAGCATGTCAATTGTTGTGAATATATATCTAGCTTTTTAGTTAAAAGCAAAAGATTTCTTCCTTTTTGAAGAGAGACTAGCCCATGCCAGGACTTTCTGGCATGAAACTTCTGCCTGCCCTTTCTTTCCCCTCTTCTTCTCACCAACAAACTTTGTTTTAAAACTTAGCTGTCCACTCTGAAAAATTATTTCGTTGTCAAGTCAAAGAACCCATGAGTTGGCGCTGTGCCATACCCAGTTTCACCAATTAGAGGTAGCAGAGGAAGACTTTACTACTGTGGCAGAATGCGGCAAATGCTCAAATATATTTCTTGTATGATTGAGTGAATAAACACAGAAACACATGTAGCTGGTTCAGGATCAGCAGTTAGCCTCATGGCAATCACATGAGATGACAGAATGTCTTCCACTAGCCCAACGGCAGGAAGGGGGGTTGGTAGCAGTTAAAGGTATTTCCTTTTGAAAGGCAAGCTGCAACTTTAAAGACCCGCCAGGCGCCAGGCAGGTTTTGTTTAAGAAAGGCCAAATGGCCAGAGACTGGGCATTTCATGGAAATGCAAAAGAGTAACTAATTCACAGACTTATCCAAAACCCCCCTCCTGAAGTTGACGGTTGACAACCCTGCGGTTCCTGGAGACCATTTGTTCTTTGAAAAATCTGATTTTGCTGAGTAAACCTTGTAAGATTCCAAAAGAAATATGTAATCACTAAACACAACCCCCTCCCTTACCTAAACAAGGGTATAGACCCCACTTCTTCTGTTCTGGGGCACTCGACTTGGATGCATTAGCTCCTTGAGCCTGCTGTGCCGGCCAGCATAATAAAGTTGCCACTTCCTATAATAGCCTCAGAGTCATGGTCTCTCTGTCTTCCCGCTACACTACAGGTGAGAAAGTAGGAGATGTGATGATAGAAGAAAGAAGTTGGAGGGATTCAAGAAGAGGGTGCTCTGCCAAGGAAATGCAGGCAACCTCCATCTAGAAGCTACAAAAAGCAAGAAAATAGATTCTCTCCTAGAGCTTCCAGAGGAGTCAGCCATGCCAACACTTTGATGTTAGCCCACTGAGGCAGATTTCAGACTTCTGGCCTCCAGAATTGTAGGAGAATACATTCATGATATTTCAAGCCACTAAATTTGTGACAGAAAACTAACACAAGTCTTCAAGAGGTAGGGAGTAGCTCTCATCAAGTTTTTAAGCAAACACGTCTTAAAATTTTGCTTTTTTCATTTAAAAGAGAAATTTAGTTAGTATAAACAATAGTGGCCAACTAGATTATATGCTATAATAATTATAGTAAAATGTAAAATAAATGCATACTCATTGAATCAAAATATAATCTTCGCCAAGTTAGAATATATAACATTTATTGTACACTGAATGCCCTCTGCTACTTACCCAAAGCTCTCTAAACCCCAATCAAACTCTTAGCTGTAAAACTTAAAAACAGTGGGACAATTTGGAGCCTTCAACTCCCACATTCAGAGAGATGTTTTCTAACATTGTTGGGTCAAAATCCCAGCAGGGACTCCAAAATAGGTCAGCCCCTGGGGGGGGGGGGGTGATCCTCTGCCTCTGCAAAGAATTGCACAGAAGTTAGACAGCAAAATATAGAAAGCAAATTAGAGAGAGAAAAGAGATTCACATCCGCAAGGTAGGAGAGGGAGTCAAAGCTTAGGAAAACATGGCCTAGCCATAGCTCAATGAACACATGGCCAGGCCAGTGTTAACAAAAACAATGACCAATGGCTGCTTGAGATTGAATGCTTTTAGACCTTCCCTGTGGTGTGGGGCATGTTGTTAAGGTGATTGGGTGGTGGTCTGTTTCATGTCATCATATAGGGGACTGGTAAGCAGGTGATGTCAGCTGGTAGACAGCTGGCAGATAGGGTGTGTGTCATAAAGGTCATGAAGGGCTGATTAGGTTAACTTGTTTACCAAAAAAGCTGGGGAGCTACCTCTGAGAAACCATTTCTGTCCTTGGCTAGTGATTAAAGGGCAAGTTAAAATGAACTGCTAGAAAAACATGACAAAGCTAAACAATGTTAAAATGGCTGCTCTTTGGCTATATTGATTCCATTTTATGTCCTTTCAAACATGATTTTCCAAAGCAATCTGTAACATGCCTGGAGTTAGGATGAGGGATCATGATTGGGGGGGGTGGGAGGGCCCAAGGGAATTCTATTATAGTTGGTAACACTGTTACTTTTTAACTATTGAGTAACAGTGCTTTGCTTTTTAACTATTGAGTAACAGTGCTTTGCTTTGTCATTATAGGTTTAAGAATCTGTTGTCCAAAGTCTTAGTTTTGTATGTAAAAGCTTTTACCTCCAAACCCCTGTCTATTTCTGCCTTTTTTTATTTTAAGCCATTTTGAATTATTTACACGATGTAATGCTAATGGATTATTCTGTTTCATCAAAGTTCTTTCTAGTCCTTTTAGTTCTTTTTGACTCTTTTAACAAGTTGAAGAAGGCTCTCTAGTCCTTCAACACTAAGTTTTATAATTCTTTTTTATAGCAGACCTGGAGAAACAAACATTGCTTTGCTAACTCATTTGCTAACCCCTTTCATAGTAATCTATAATCTCAGGTTCCCTTTTAAAAAATCTAATCAATTTAACATTGTTTTCATGATGTATGAAAGATAAATGATTTTAAGTTAAAATGTTTTATTTTACATCAGCATGTTTTAAACATTGTTTTATAGTCATTTTAACACACCTCTAAATATTTACATTAAGACAAATTTCACTTTCCACACTCACTTAATGATGTGCTATATTTAATTTGTTTTAAAATAATATGTCAGGGGAGAAAAAATAGTATGTCAAGAAAAACAAATTTGTTAACAAGTGGATTGTAAAATGGTTTGATGTTTAGCTTGCAAATTGAATGTATAGATTAAACTGTTATGGCATCAAAAGAGACAAAACACTTTTGAACATGATGTTTGTAATTTTAGAAATTATGTTTAAATACCAGTGGGTCATTTTGATAATGGTTAGTTTTTTTCCTTTCTAAATGATAAGTTAGCTTGCCACTTGCAAGCACTATCACCAAATAACACACTGCAGGTGGGAATAGTTTTTGGCTTAAAAGCCAAACTGAATATAATTTTCATTATATTTACTCCATTTAACATCAATATTCAGTAGATTACCAGAGTCATTCTGAGGCCACACCTAACATTTTAGTCAAATGCATGCAAATAATGGAACCATAAGTGATTATATAGAGGTAGACTTTCAGAATTGGTGTCTGTGTTAATTTGGCGACGAAACATCAAAATTCCTTATACTTCTTATCTTACTCAAATTCACATTTTGAAATTAAGTGCTTAGAAAAAAAATAATTTTAACTGTTCCCTTGCTACTGCTATGCAAATGAATGACTACTTTCAAACAATTATAGCCGGGCTTTTCTGATCCCTACCTGCTCTGCTTGGCCACTTGATATGCAATTGGAGCCTTTAAATTATTTTTATTTGGAAGGGGAGAAATTGAATATTTACTGAGTTTTTTAAAAAGAGAATTGGAAACAAACACCATTTCTGCCTTTACAATGTGAACCGCAGATGCCTTTCTAAACTAACAATAGCTGGAAAACACTTAAAATGAAGATAGCATCTCTGTCCTAAAAGACCTCCCAGTCTGGTAGAGAGGAGCCAAAGTAAACAATGTAGCACAGGCATTGATGACTGACCACTGATGGGCACAAAGTACTGTGGAAACACAGAGAACAGGCACTAACATGGCTTAGAAATGTCTGGGCTGACTTGCTAAGGTAATTGATGAGAAGGAAGTCAGATTGGATCAGCACCTTCCCTGGTACCCATTCAGGCCCTGATGAAGACATCACTTTGCTCCCCAGTAGCTTGTCATAGCTGACAGCACACTGGTTTTTACTGATTTACTTGTTCATCTTTCTCCACAAAGTGGGAAGCTCCTTAAAGGAAGGAACATTGTTATTTTATGTATGGTGCAAAAGAACCATCTGATAAATGAATATATGGAGGATTCTAGGATGATGAAAATATTTCTTCAGGGCAACTCCTTCGGGTCCCCTCCTACTGTGGGAGATTTTCTATCCTCTCAATAAATTCTGCTTTAAAAAAAGAAAAGAAAGAAAATATTTCTTCTTTAAGATGGGTTAATGTTTAAAGACCATATTTTATGTCTATACCATGATATATGTAAAAATATATGCTGGTGTTTGAAATGCCAATACTAAATGTTAGATACAAGAACAGAGTCAGGAACCATGGGAGATGAAGAGACAAACAAGACACAATCATGCTTTCCAGAAACTTACAATTTAAACTGGAGTCTTCATGGCCCCCACCTGTATCTGGACCAGAATAGCTTGTCATTCATGTGTTTATATTTTGGAGTTCCACAAAATATTTCTTTTGAATAAAGGACTTCATTGCTTTAAAAAAAAATTGAAAGCTCTAATCAAGTTAACAAGAAGGCTATATATTGTAAATATTTATAGATTTTCCCCTTCACTTTAAGACTAGAAGGAAATTTTAGTGGAGGGAATTGACAATTTACATTTTTAGATATGTTCATATTCCCTCAAGATTTCATCTTAGTTTTTCCTCACTAGCCTTCTTTTTGCACCTAATAGCCAACATGTATCACAATGTACATGTAGATGCTTAAAGTATTCATTTTTTCCTATACATTCAATATCATGTTATACTTGCTATTATCCAGAAAAAAGCTTCTCTGTATATCCTCTCTAAAGTTACTGAAAAATATCTTCAAGAGTCTATACTTCATGCCAGTTATTCTAAGCTATTTAATTCAAAACCACTACTTAATTTCTCTATGGCATATGATTTTTAAAAAAAATCCCATCTTCAAAATAGGATAGTTTAAGTGTCTTAAGGTGCTGCAGATTTGTTGGCAGTGAATCCTTTGATTAGATTATAGGAAAAATGAGCCAAAAGACATATGGGTATAGTATTCTTTATTATAAACAGATAACAGACTGAGTGTGTATTTGAGGGATAATTAAAGTCAATTTATTACAACTGAGTAAACAGAAATAGTTTTTCTTTGTTGTTGTTGGAAGTTTGTTTTTCATAAATTTGGATTTATTTTTAACAAATGCCAGGGTCTCATAATCTTGTCATTCAGTTCAGCTGTTAAATTCATAACAGGAGAAGACAAAATGTGGAATGTATGTTATATTTTGCTTTATTTGTTGAACATATATACCAAACATTTGGGACATGTTCAAAGTTAAGTAAGAAGGCTGCACATGGTGGCTCACACCAGTAATCCCAGCACTTTGGGAAGCAAAGGCATGAGGATTGCTTGAGCCAGGAGTTCGAAACTAGCCTAGGCAACGTAGCAAAACCTTGTCTCTACAAAAATTCAAAAAATTAGTCAGATGTGGTGATGTAGCTGTAGTCTCAGCTACTCAGGAGGCTGAGACAGACAGATCACCTGTGCCAAGTAATCTTTCTACTGCTCTCCAGCCTGGGTGACAGAGTGAGACCCCAGCTCAAGAAAATAAAAAATAAGTTAAACGGAGCTTAAAGTCTATCAAGTGGTATTTATGAAATGCTTTTGTTGTTTTGTCACTGCTTTGTTGGGCGGGGATCCATATCCTTAGAAGGCAATGAAAAAGAGGATCTAAATGCTAAGAGGTTGGCCAACGTTTCCTAATTTATACTGAGTGTAGAAAAAAGAACAAAATGAAAGGTATATGTGTTAAGTAGTGACATCTTTATAGTCCCAAAGCTCTGGCAGCTATTAAAATATCATGTAGCTAAAACAAACTTTCCACAACTCAATTTTGTAACAGTAAGAAAAAACAGGCTTAAACATCTGGGTCTAGTGAGCAGCCAAATGTTACTACAGTGTTCTCTACTGCGTGGTCCTTGTCCATGGCAACCTTAACTGTATTCTGCATTGCCGATATAGTCAAAGGCTGAGCACATCTGCTTTGTTAGTTATCCTGAAAAGAATGCTGTTCTTTTTCTTTTTTTTATTATGTACCTTAAAAAATAAGTGCTGAATGAGCACATTCTGAAGCCTGAAATCAAATACTGCATTATAATTTTTGAACCTCTTGGTGACAAAAGAAAAAAACTGATTAAAATAAGACTATGTAATAATGATTAACAGGTTAACTTCTCATCAATTCTAAATTCTCCTAATTTCATAAGCATCCCAATAAATGCTTTGGGTGAAAAATGACTGGTGATGATCATATGTGCCAATGTAATAATTTCTTTGTCACAGAAAATTCAAGTTTACTGCAATATTGTGTCCTTGTTTCCCAAAGTTGTATGGAGACTTGAGCTTTTGTTTTTAAGCCACCAATTCTGATTAATTCTGTAAAGGTGTAAAAATGCCAGAGGATGAGTTTGACAGCTTGTGAAGAGATCAAGAAAGCTATTTTTGACCTCTGGAGCAAACATCATGTGTACTTGAAGCTCTCTCATGGAATGATTTCATATGAGACTTGCTATATTAATGCCTTTTCCAAGAAAGGGGCAGATAGGGAATTACTGGAAAATGAGGAAGCAAGGGGAGAAATAAACAACTTTGAGACACGGAGAAAAAGTGGCATTTGTATAAGGAATCCATTATCTGATTTCTCAGAAGAGAAAGAAAAATTTCAAAATAGAGATACTTAAGAAATCAATTACATTCTTTCAAGCAAAAGATAGATCGCATGTTTTGTTTTCTTTTAAAAGTTCTGAAGCATGAAGATGTCCATACAAACAGATTTACTATTAGACTCTCGGCTCCATGAAGGCTGGGATTGTCTCTTGTTTACATTTGATTCTACAGTACCTAACATTGTACCGGGTACCTATAGGTGCATAATACATAGTTGATGAACCAATACACTATGACTTTTTCTAAACACTAAATGGGCCACCTAGTTTTAATATAAAATGTAATAATTATTGTCTATTGTATATAGGAAATTTTCTATTAGATCACACTAATCATTACAAGAAGTGACAGCAGTAGCTCAATCATATCATTTTCACATGATCACTTCTACCTTGAATACAATTTAATTAGAAACAACTACCATGTGCACTAATGCTAGAGTTGAGATAGAATGTATACATGAAGACATTTCCTTGATTACTGAAGTGTCATCTGTTACAAGCATATCCGCCATCTTAAATTATACATTTTTAAGAGGGTGTGAAATGTTTTTCCAAGCAATGAAGTGTTTAGTGGGTGGCAATTATATGCATATATATATATATATATATATATATACACACACATATATAAGAAAGTACCCAGAAATTTGGGAAATTTTCCTCTATCATCCAAAGGAAAATAAGAACAGGTTTTTAATACTGTGCGTGTCTTTAAAGGATGCCCTATTATTCATTACCACTGCTCCCCAGGAATTATAGGGGACTATGAAATTATTATCACTTCACTTGGGAATTTATTCCCAGATATGAGACTTCAGTTGTATAAGAGGCTACCAGATTTGACCAGTAGACAATTTAAGCACTAGAGACACTAAATAGCTCATAAATTTGATTCAGTGATGTGTCTAGATTTTCTCAAAAGTCTTTATCGTTGCTTTTGTAATCTGCAACTAGTTTGTATTTGCCAAGAGGCAGGAAAAGGTGGCAAAGGCGTGCCCTCACCTGGAGTCTTCCACATAGGAGGGTGAGGAGGTGTAAGTCCACGTGTGCTGCTTCTGTCCAAGCCTTGTGTTTCACCTGCTGTTTCTTGACATAGAACTGAAGCCCAGACTAGTCCAGCACACCGCACAGACTCCAAGTCTGCAGGGCAGCCTTACATAACAACCAGAACAACAGGAACCTGTCTTACTGTGTGGAAAGCAGGCATCTCCTTGGGTGGTTCTCAGACTAAGTTCTGGCCTTATCGTTCATGCTATTTTCATATTTATTTTCCCATAACAGACTCTATTTTTTTGTACAGTGGTAGATGAGGCAACATGACTTTTAGCTTCACAGTTTTCTTTCTTTTCCAATCACAGTTTAAATTTGTTTAAAATGTACCATTAATATCAGCACAATAGTCCAGCTATAGGTATGTCAACTTCAGAAATAAAGTTTCTGTGGCTTATCTCACATAATTCATTGTATAAGCTTGTTTTTTTCTTACTAATAATAGCACTAAAACTGAGATCTTTTAAACTCTATGAGTTTGCTTTGTTTTGTCTGAAAGTGTTATTTGCTCCAGTGCTGCTAATACCTAATTTTGGCTATATGAACAGTTTCAGTGTTTTTGTGAGGCCACACAACATGCTTTATAATGACATGGCTGACTAAAGCTGCCTTTTATTCTGCCAGCTTCCTTTAAATTCTGTTGACACTATTGCCATTCATTTGTTTCTTTCTTACAGCACAGGCATGAGAAACCTGCTTTTCTAATCACACTGTACTGGCACCAGGTTAACTAGAAAGCACAAAACAAATGGGGATAAAACATATGAATAGTTTACATTATATGTATTTATACATGTATTTAGAAACTTCAGTTAGTTGCAAATCTGAAATGATATAAGCCACTGCCTGCAATAGCATCTATTCTATGTAAATATAGCTGAAGACCAGGACTGTTAAGACACTGAAGAAATCGGGTTATGTGGGGAGCCCATCTGAGTCAGCACTTTGTCCAGCCACTGCAGCGGTCCATGAAGATGAATCTCAATCCAGCAGGGGGTGCTTGTGACATCCTGGCGGTGATACTCAGCTCCCCAACCCTGAAAAGCAAGACCGAGCCGAGAGTGATCTTGTCAGACTTCACCGTCAACCCGTCAGCCTCCGGAACCCCGGGAGAGCTCAGCGGGTTGCCCCTGGACAGCTCCTGAGACCTGCCAGGGAAGGAATGCCACCTCTACCTTCTGGTAAGCACAGGACAACTCATGCACCAATCAGATGCCTTAAACACTTAAGATGGGCCTAAATCAGTACATTCTCTCAGGGTTCACAACTATTTCTTGGACCTAGAGATGGTCTGGGGTTCTAGTCACATGAGAAACACTGGCAAATAATCTTCCCACAGAGGTAAAGCTTGACCTTACAGTCACCCATTCCTGGCAAAGATAGAGTTTTGTATAAACTCAGACCAGTGATTGGATCTGCAAGACATGAAGAGAGCACTGGAAGGTGCTCTTGATTTTTCAGGGTTGATTACCAAAACTTGCTTCTCTCTCTCTCTCTCTCTCTCTCTGTGTCTCTTGCTCTCGCTACTTGGCAATTTCCTATTTATCACCATTCAGAGGAGAGACAGTAAAAATAAGAGAGAAATAATAAGCAATTTTGCATGTTTTAAAAATATGTTATACATCAATACAAAGTTACTTTAAAATGAAGGGTGATCACAGCCAAGTAACTGGTTTCTTAGTGGGAGCAGTGATTCTCTGAAAAATTTTTAAAAATTGGATTTCGACACAACCATGCTGTGTGGTCACACTGTATTGGTGACCACAAACCTCGAGTGGACCGCTGATGCCCCCCAGCAGTTGCAGCTTACCCCTAGTCCCTCCTGTTACATCCCCCTCCCAGCGGTCTCCTCCACTCCCTTCAAAACCTCCAGTCACTACTTCCCATCCATACCTGCAACTGATGATCTTATTTCATATTTTAATGAAAAAGATGAAGCAATCATAAATGAGAATTTCCACAGCACCTGTACTTGGCCTTCCTACCTCTTACCATAGATTGTTTCCAAATAAGTTGGTCCATCTATTCATATATTATTAGACTCACTTGCCCTCCCAGCGTCTCATTCCAGCACATCTCCCCATTCTCTCCTATAATCTTTTGCTTCTCCTAAATCATCCCCATCAACGTATGAACATGCTGAAATATCTTCCATCCTCAAAATACTTCCCTTGTCCCTCCTACCCTCATCAGTTACAGTCTTTGATCCCCCTTCTAGCAAAAATCCTCAAAAGAGTTGTCATACTGGCTGACTGAATTTCCCTACTTCCAATCTCTCTTAAATCCATTCTGATTAGCATTTCACCTCCTTCAACAAAACTGTTTAGATGGGATTGTGAAAACAAACCCTTATCTTGCTAAAAATCAAGGTCTGTTCTCAGTCTTCCTGTCATGCTGGGCAGTATTTGATTTAGTTCACTCCCTCTCTTCTTCTATGTGAAATGAGCTAAATCAGTTAATGAAATCAAATAGCTAGCAAAATAAATAGTATCAACCAGCTTACTCCATATTATTTAAAATTTTCATCTTAGTTACCTGCCTGACCTAAAAATCAATGACTATGTATGATTACAGTAACGTTCCCATGACCGCAGACCCCCAGCTTTGTCTCCGGGCAGGTCATGCTGACCATTTCCTGTTGACTGTTACAAAACTCCTTAGCCATAAGTTCCATGTAATTGTATACTTTGTTAACTGAAATCAAATGTTATGCTTTGCAAAACCCCATTGTTACATTTTCATATT
>NW_007247241.1:54955-83018 GCF_000164805.1 Carlito syrichta | reverse complement strand
GTGTATTTAAAAAACCTGGAGTTCCTGACTGAGTGGCCAGAATTCCTATGGCAGGCGGGGTACATTTTAGTTGTCTGCCTGAACCTCTGACTCAGAAAGGCCTGTATACATAAAGGTTACTGATCCTCTCCACCACTCATGGAGAACTGGAAAAACCTGGGGTATACGGTTGTACATGAAAGAGTATAACCAGGGCACCTTATTTGCTATTCAAAGGTGGACCATCAACCATAAACCTATACCCATATACCCCTTAACTGAGTTACAGGACCCTATGTTTGGCTTTCATCCACAACCCCCTCCTAAAGGTTATATTATTACCCAGGTCCATCCCAAGCACCTCCTGAACTAGCTCCAAAGTCTTCGGGAATAAGCTTTTCAGTCCAGGATCCCCCTAGTTTCTTTCCTATGTTAACTCATATGACTGCACCTGCCAATACGTGGTTTGCTTGTTCATGAGAGTTAATTACTTGTGTTACTGCTGAAATGTTAGACAATAAGCCTGTTTTACGTATTATTGTTCATGTACTTCCTCAGTTATATGTCTACAGTGGCCCCAAGGGTGCTTTCTTAATTTTACCACCTGGTGCCCGAAAAAGGCATGCCATTCCTCTGTTAGTCCCCACTTTAGTTGGATTAAGTGTGGCTGGGACAGCTGCACTTAGCAATCCTGCTTTAGTCTACGGAGAAACAGAACTAATGGGACTAACAAGCTTAACCCAAAACATAAATAATGACCTAGAATATATACAGTCATCAACAGAACAACTCCCTGACTAGGTAAATTCTTTAGCCAAGGTCATCCTCCAAAATCAGAAAGGTCTTGACTTATTGTTCATGTCTCAAGTGCTTTGTGCTTCTCTTGGAGAAACTTGTTATTTCTATGCCAATACATCAGGAATCATCAAAGAAACTCTCCAAAAGATCTGGCAAAATATAAACAAGCAACAAAAAAAGCTAAATAACAGTAAGTCCTGGTTCCAATCCTTGTTCGATTGGAATCTATGACTGACTACTTCACTTACTAGTCTAGCAGGACATCTCATCTTTCTTGGTCTACTCATCGGACCTTGCATTTTAAACTGGTTTGTTAACTTTGTCAAGAAACAAATCAACTCAGTTAAAATTCTGTATACCAGAACCTACTATAATTCCCTTCCTTTAATTGAAGAGTCAATGAATTGACTCATGCACAACTAAAAAGGGGGAATGAAATGTGCTAAATGGGTTAATAAAATCAAATTGCTAGCATAATAATAGTATCAATCAGCTTACTCCATTTTGTTTAAAGCTTCCATCTTAGTTACCTACCTGACCTAAGGATCACTCCTCAGTGCCTACCTGTGATTACAGTAATGTTCCCATGACCACAGACCTTCCCCCCACTTTGTCTCTTTTGGGCAGGTCGTGCTGACCATTTTCTGCTGACTGTTACAAAACTCCTTGGCCATAAGTTCCATGTAATTGTATACTTTGTTAACTGAAATCAAATGTTATGCTTTGCAAAACCCCATTGTTACATTTTCATATTTTGTTCTTATATTCTGTTAGTGACCTAACCAAGGTAACTCCATTGTGTAATGATTCTTCTTCCTTGTCTCTATGTAACTACCTTAAACTATATTTTAATGGCAGAACTCCAGGGACTTTCTGGGCACTGGCTATACCTAGGTCAACTTGTTAGTTAATAGCTGCTACGGTCACTAAGTTGCTACATAACCAATACTACAAATTTTACCTATAAAAGCTTATCACAAACTGCACCAGTTTGTCAAGAGTTTTTCCCGGTATTTGCCTGCTCTTGACCTGTGCGTTAATTAAAAAAAAATCATAATTAATTAAACTCAGCTTGCTGGCGTGACTTCTCGCTTACTCGGTCATAACAGATGCACTATCTTTTCTTGGCTTTCAAAGCACCATGCTTTCCCGGTCCTCATAAGCTGGTCTTTCTTGGCTTTCTTTGCTGGTTCTTCTTCTCCCACATCTTTTAATGTTGAAGTATCCCAGAGCTCAGTACTAGAACCCCTTGTCTTCTCTGTTTAAACTCAGGTGATAAAGCAAAAATTAGCCGGGCGTGGTAGCGCGCACCTGTAGTTCCAGCTACTTGGAAGGCTGAGGCGAAAGGATCGCCAGAGCCCAGCAGGTCGAGGCTGCGGTGGCTGGGAGTGGCCACTGCACTCCAGTCTGGCCGACAGAGTGAGACTCCAACTCAAAAAAAAAAAAATAAATAAATAAAATAAAATAAACTCAGGTGATCCTTCCAACTCATCCTCCTGAGTAGCTGAACTATGCCTGGCTAATTTTTTTTAAGTTACTATTTTCTGTAGAGATGAGGTCTCACTATGTTGCCTAGGCTGGTCTCGAACTCCTGGGCTCAATCAATTTGCCCACCACAGCTTTGCAAAATGCTAGGATCACACGTGTGAGCCGCTGTGCCCAGCTCTTGCAGGCACTTAAAAAAAAAGAAAGAATACTTCCATAACTATAGATGATCCGTTTTAAAAAGTGATAGCTGAACAAACATTGGAAGCTACTGCTCTTTCCTGAGATACTCCTATGACTAGCCCCAGTGTCTCCTTCCAGTCGCTGCTGATCTGTCATCTTTTCACTAAGTCCTACCCTGACAAGTAGCCAATTCCCCACCCCAGCCCTTCAACACCCTCCAGCCTGCTCTAGACTTTCTTTCCATCCTCCTTTGTTATGGAGGCTGTTTATTGCCTGTCCCTCCCTTCTACAGTATTGGTTCCATGAGGGCAGAGATCAGGGAGTAATCACTGATTGTCCCAATGCCCAGGACAGCGCCTGGCTGAGCACATGGCAGATTCTCAATAAATATTTGTAGACTGACTGAATGAGTCTTAGAATCTTTAAAAATCAGAGCTGAATGAGACCCTAATAATGATCTAGTCTATCACTCCCCAGCAGTGGCCACCAGTGTTTGTTCATCTATAAGTTTTAAAAACTTATTATCTATTTTGTTATTTTTTTATTTGTTTTTTTTTTTTTTTTTTTTTTGAGTGGAAGTCTCACTCTGTCGCCCAGACTGGAGTGCAGTGGCACGCTCCCGGCTACTGCAGCCTCGATCTGCTGGGCTCTGGCGATCCTTCTGCCTCAGCCTTCCAAGTAGCTGGAACTACAGGCGTGCACTACCACGCCTGGTTCATTTTTTTGATTTATTGTAGAGTTTTTTTAAGTGCCTGCAATAGCTAGATGTAATGGCTCATGCCTGTAATCACAGCATTTTGGGAGGCCAAGGCGGGAGGATTGCTTGAGCTCAGGAGATTGAGACCAGCCTGGGCAAGACCTCATCTATACAAAATGTTAAAAAGAAAAAAAAAAGAAAGAGCCAGGCATGGTAGTGCATGCCTGTACTCCAAACTATTTGTGACTGAGGTGGGAGGATCACCTAAGCCCAGGAGATGGAGGTTGCAATGAGTCGTGAATGTGTCATTGTACTCCAACCTGGGCTACAAAATGAAACCCTGACTCTAAATAAATAAATGATAGCTAAGGAGGGGGGAGGGAGGGAAAGAGGGGGAGAGATTGGATAGATAGATTAGGATAGATAGATATAGGTTAGATCGATAGATATAGATAGATGATAGATATAGATAGATAGTCTGCAATATTATAACAGTTTCTTTTTGAATTATGTAGCTTTATACATTTAAATGTTGTATATCTTACAAATACATCTATCAGATTTCTATGCAAGCTTATATTCAATTACAGTGAAGTAATTACCTATGAGATACTGACATTTCATCCTAATTTTAAAAACACAGACCTGGAAAAAATCAACTGTACGATTTAAATGATGGTTCATTAGTAACAATTTAGTGTCCTCTGCTGACTCTAAATCAATAGAACATTTGAAAAGATTTCCTGGTATTTGTTAACTGCTTTACAATATAAGCTTTTAAAACAGTAAATGTGACTAAAATGGCTTTGTTGTCATGAAAGAGAAATGATTTCAAGAAGCCATTTTTAAAATTGAAAACTGTATTCCTGATTCTTATTTTTAAAATAAATACTAACATAAATACAATAAAAGCATAATTTGAGTATAGAAAAATAGTCATGGTAATTTTCTTAAATTTTTCTTTTTTGATTCAAAGGGTACATGTGTATGTTTGTTACATAGTAACAATGTGTGATGGTGAGGCTTGAGCATCTTTGGAGCCCGTCACCCAGGCGGTAGACATAGTATCCAGTAGGTAGTTTTCAACTTCCTTATTAGGGCTCCAGAGTCTGTCGTTCCCATCCTCGTGCCCATGTGCGTACAGTGCTTAGCTCCCGCCTATTAGGGAGAATGTGTGGTACTCAGCTTTCTGTTTCTGTGATAATTTGCTCAGGATGATGGTCTTTAGCTGCATACACACCATGGTGATTTTAAAGGGTTCATAAAATTTACTTTGAAAAATAAAACCTAAGCTGGGAGTGGTGGCGCATGCCTGTGGTTCCAGCTACTTGGATGACTGAGGTGGAAGGATTGCCTGAGCCCAGCAGATTGAAGCTGTGGTGGCCATGAGCGTTCCACTGCACTCCAACCTGGGCGACAGAGTGAGACTCTGACTCAAAAAATTAAAAATTAAAAAAATAAAACCTGGAACAAGCCATACTGATTCCTTGGATGGCTATATGACAATGTGAAAACTGTCACATGTCTCCAGATAAGTTGATAAACAAGTTCAGATTTTGAAATATTCATATAATTGGAGAGCACTTTGCAACAAACAAAATAGCAGGTGATTAAACCTAAGGCTTCAGCTTCAATGTGCAAACCTAGTTGTTTTTCCTTCCAACTAAGAAACTCCCTTGGTGCTCTCAACCTTGATAAACCTTAACAAGATTTCAAGCTGGGTGCAGTGGCTCAGCCTGTAATCCCAGCACTTTGGAAGGCTGAGGCGAGAGGACCGCATGAGTCCAGGGATTCGAGACCAGCCTGGGCAACTTGGCGAGACCTCGTCTCTACAATAAATCAAAAAATTAGCTGGGTATGGTGGTGCACACCTGTGGTTCCAGCTACTTGGAAGGCAAGGCGGAAGGATTGCCTGAGCCCAGGAGGTAGAGACTGCGGTTGCTGTGAGTGTGCCACTGCATTCTAGTCTGGGCAACAGGGTGAGACTTCAATTCAAAAAAACAAACAAAAAAAGATTTCATAGGAAAAATTCAACAAATATTCATAAACAGAACATTGTCAGAATTAGTCACATCCATCTAATGTTTATATCCCAATTTGTTTCTACCTTTATGATAAAAATTTATACTGTCTTCTATTAGAGCCAGTTCTAATTTGTAGCTTATCTATAATATTGTTCTCCCACTTGCACATATGCTTTCTAAGAGTAAGGAGAGTGTCTTATTGAATTCAGATAAATTCACCAACATTCACTGAGTGATAATAGTGCTTGGCAATTTGAAGCATGGAAAATATCTCTGTAGCATTGAGTCCTATAAAATTATTATTGTGGCCGGGTGTGGTGGCCCAGTCTGTAATCCCAGCACTTTTGGAGACCTGAGCCCAGGGGCTCGAGACCAGCTTGGGCAACTTGGTAAGACCTCATCTCTACAATAAATCACAAAAAAAACCTAGTCAGGAGTGGTAGCGTGCATCTGTAGTTCTAGCTACTTGGAAGGCTGAGGTGGAAGGATCACCTAAGCCCAAGTCGAGGCTGCTGCAGTGGCTGTGAGCGTGCCCCTGCACTCCTCCAGCTTGGGCGGCAAGAATGGGACTTCAACTCAAAAAAAAAAAAAAAAAATTACTATTGTTTCTTATCTTCTGCATTAAAAACAATCAGATAGCGGCCTTAACTTGTTTTTCCACCAAAAGTAATATGTGTAATAATTTTCATATAATTGCCAAGCAAGTCAGCTTATACTCACAGAGGAACTCTAAAAACGATAAACAGAATTCCCAAAAGGAAATTGTCATCGATCTGAAATAGAACCCCCACATCACCCCAAGAGTGCCTATTTGTTTTTCTTTTCTTTTTTTCTTTGAGTTGGAGTCTTGCTCTGATCCAGGCTGGAGTGCACTGGGATGCTCATGGCTGCCGCAGCCTCGACCTGCTGGGCTCCGGCGATCCTTCCGCCTCAGCCTTCCAGTAGCCGGAACTACAGGCGCACACTACCAAGCTCGGCTACTTTAAAAAAAAAATTTTTTTTAAATTTTATTGTAGAGACGAGGTCTCACCAAGTTGCCCGGCTGGGTCTCGAACCCATGGGCTCATGCAATCCGCTTGCCTCAGCCTCCCAAAGTGCTGGGATGACAGGCTGAGCCACTGAGCCCGGCTTGTTTTGCTTTTCATTTTCCATTTCCTGATCTGACGGCAAGCGCTCCTTACCTTAACAAAACTCATCCGGATAGTGCACATCTTAGTCAACTCATACACGACTTCAAAGCCATGGTGAACTGACTGAGCCAGCAGCTGAGCAAAGAGCTGGTTGTTGAAGACCTTGAGGCTGCACCCGCTGGGGATCTTGCACACAGTGGCTGGGTGGAAGCCGTGCTGGTAGTTGCAGTTCCGGCTCTGCACAAAGATGCTGCTGTCACTCACACACTCGGCATACACTTCTCCTCCGACGTAGTACAAGTGCACGCCTGCAGATACAGAAACACAGTCTTCCTTCACACGCTCTTTCACACGGTGCCCTTCCCTTCCCCCTTACAACCTCAAGAGATGTGACTTGCCCCTCAGGTTCATTGTTAGATCACCAGTCACAGATGGGTGGAGATGTGTGACCCAGACATATACTTGTTTCTACTATAATCTGTGATTTTTCCACAAATCCACTTAGAAGTGACCGCAACCCATGCAAACAATCGTTCCCAAGGACCATTAGTAAGTTTTCAGGTACTACTCCTTCCCGCCTTATTTATTCCAAAAATAAGGTTTCGTAATATAAGAAACAAAATATATTATGCCAAAAAATATCAAATGATCCTTCATGTAATGTACACATTTTAAAATGTAAAGCTGAACACAGCTAACTTAATGAAAATGTCACTTAAGTGCACACACTAAACCTACTTCAGAGGAAACAATGATGTTTAAAATTTGTTTTGCCAACAGTTATAAATCTATTTATCTTAAATACCTCAAAGAGACCTATAAAAGTTTATCATCCACTATTATAATTATATAATGTCTATTTTTTACTTGTGAACAGTGAAATCCCTTTAGTAATACAATAGATATAATAATATAAAAATTCAAAAGCAGAATGCAGCTTCTATCACTTTATTTAACATTTTTAAATTCATATGAAGACATAAACAACCACAAATAGCCAAAACAGTCCTCAGGAAAAGAAACAAAGCGGGAGATATCACAGTTCCAGACTTCAAATTTTATTATAAGGCTACAATAATCAAAACAGCCTGGAATTGATACAAGAATAGGCATAGGACCAATGGAACAGGGTAGAGATTCTAGAAGCAAGACCTAAATTTCTCAACCAACTCATCTTCGACAAAGCCACCACCAACAACTGCTGGGGAGAGGAGAACCTAGTCAGTAAATGGTGCTGGGAAAACTGGCTGACCACATGCAGAAGATTAAAGCAAGACCCCTACCTATCACCATACACAAAAATCAGCTCTAAATGAATCAAAGAGCTAAATGTAAAGCCTCAAACTATAAGAACCTTAGAAAATGCAGGAGAAACCCTTATGGAAATTGGAACTGGTAACCAATTCCTGATCAAAACCCCAAGTGCCCATGCCATAAGATATAAGATAGACAAGTGAGACCTCATCAAACTCAAAAGCTTCTGCAAAGGAAAAGAAACCATCAAGAGATCAGGGAGACAGCACATAGAATGGGAGAAAATATTTGCCAACTGTATATCTGACAAAGGCCTAACATCTAGGATCTACAAGGAACTCAAAAGTGCCAAAAGGAAAAAAAACAGCCCCCATTAAAAAGTGGGCAAAAGACATGAATAGACACTTCTCCAAAGAAGATATATGGGTAGACACATGAAAAAGTGTCAGCCTCACTAATCACCAGAGAAATGCAAATCAAAATCACATTGAGATACCACCTGACTCCAGTAAGAATGGCCATCATTAATAAAACAAACAACAGCAGATGATAGTGAGGATGTGGAGAAAAAGGAATGCTTCTACACTGCTGGTGAAAATGCAAACCAGTGCAACCTCTTTGGAAAACAGTATGGTGATGTCTAAAAGAACTAGACATTGACCTTCCATATGACCCAGCAATTCCCCTACTGGGAATATACCCAGAGGAACTCAAATCATTCTACCAAAAAGATACCTGCACATGCATGTCTGTTGCAGCACTAGTCACAATAGCAAAAACATGGAATCAACCATGCTGCCCATCAAAATCAAACTGGATTAAAAAAATGTGATACATATCCACAATAGAATATTACACAGCCATAAAGAAGGACAAACAGACAGACTTCACAGCAACTTGGATGGATTTAGAGTCTGATATACTTGGTGTCCTATCACAGGAGCAAAGAACAGAGTACCACATGTTCTCACTCATAAGCGGACCCTGAACATTTACCATATGACTAAAAGAAAAGGATTGGCTGTAGCAGGATACTGCTGGGGTGCATGGGGGGAACATAACATAAGGGTAACTGATCTCAAACCAGGTAAAGTGGGGACCAAAAGGAGGCCCAAACTTTACCTATATGATGACCACTTGTGTACCTAATCTTGAATTGTACCCCACATCTTTAAAATTAAATTAAATTAAAAAGATTCTTGGAATTAAATTTCAAACAAGATCTTGAGATGTTGCTGTTCATGCTAATTTCCTTCCAAATTAATTTTACTTGATTCTTTCTCTCCAAATGTTTAGGTTTAGATTCAATATAAATTTATAGCAGAAGACTAAGATTAGAAAAAAAATGTAGAAATTCTAATCTAGTCTAGAACAAATTTTTTTCCAACTTTTTTTTTTTTTTTTTGAGTCAGAATTTCACTCTGTCCCCCAGGTTGGAGTGTAGTGGCACACTCATGGCCACCGCAGCCTCAACCTGCTGGGATCAGGTGATCCTTCTGCCTCAGTCTTCCAAGTAGCTGGAACTACAGGCATACTCCACCATGCCTGGCTAATTTTACTTTTTTATTATAGAGATGAGGTCTCGCCAAGTTGCCCGGGCTGGTCTCGAACCCCTGGGCTCAGGCAATCCTTTTGCCTGATTATAGGCTTGCGCTACCATGCCTGGCCTTTTTCCAACTTTTAATGGGAAAAAAATGTCTCCAGCACTAGAATGCAGCATCACTGCAATCACTAAGCTGTTAAAAGGTGTTCGTAGAAACGACCCAGAACACACACATTTTGGCTCGCCTCAAAACAAAAATGCAAAAATTTACAAGAATAGAACTTATAGGGCTCCAGACCCTCTCAGATCCTGGTCTGTGTAACTAAATGTAGAAAACATTACTGATGTAGCTGACCAGAGTTTGTCAGGTTCTAAGTAGCATTTGAGACAATTATGCATTATATGTGACAACCTCCCACCATATTTATTATTCCCTTTTCCCATCTCCTTTCCCTTAATAAAATTTTAGAAGAGAACAATTTTGATTATTATATGTTCCAACCACATCACGCTGATGAAGCTGACCCAGAGTCAAGAGATCAAGCACAGCTCTGGATACTCAGGCCAAGGTTTTCTTGTCAAGATCCATATCAGCCTGGCTCCCCTTCCTTTTCCCTCAGCCTTCCTCTCCCTTCTTTTTCTTATCTCCATTACTCACTCTCTTGCACAGCCTCAGACCTGACCCCCATGACCCAGGCAGTGGTACTGATGAAGCAGAAGGATGGTCTTCACTGGCTGGAATAGTGACTGGCTGTTCCACAGTGGTGGAGGCCAGACAAGGGCAAAAAGCAAGCACTGCCTCCTCCAACAATCCCTGTAGGTTGTGGGAAGCCTGCCTCTGGGATGCCAGAGGCTTTTTAAAAGAGGTTTTTCAAAAAAGCTGCAGTGGAGCTGTAAGGGTTTAGTAGGTGGTTGAATTGAATGATCTTCAAATATATGATCCTTCTAAAACCTATGACATAGAATAGATAAGATTTTTGCTATCCGACTCTGGTCTTTATTTAGGGGGTGGCTTTCAATTCTGTTAAATTCTTATGTGCAACTACAGCCCACTTTGGCAGAGTTACCAAAGCAGAGAAGAGCTTGGGCAGGTAGGCAAGATGGTTCAACATCCTGAGAGAAGAGGATGTAGAGCCAAGGAATGAGCTCATCATGCCGGCTCTGAACAGAGAGGGCGGAACCTGACCCCAAGGTGAAGGAGACCAAGTTTTGGCAAGAGACAGCAGCATCTAAAGAAGAGTCAAGTATCAAATGACTTTATTTTCACCTATTTGGTGAATAGTGGCTTTAAACCATATATATGAGATTCAAGACCACCATAGAGTAGAACAATGGTTCTAAAACTTTAGCTTGCACCAGAACCACTTGGAGGGTTTACTAGCACAACCACTGCTTCATTGGGCCTGGGCTGAAGCCTGATAATTCACATTTCTACCAAGTTTTCCAGGTGAGGCTGATGCTGCCTCACCTTACCATACTTTGGGAATCACTGGATTAAAAGCTCAGGTTATGTTTACAAACTAGCCCCAGAAATTGGAAGGGTTGGCTTTTCAAGTGAGTGATACTTGGCAACTATTTTCAGACAAGAAACACAGAATTCATTATTCCATTGTGTGCGTGAATCCTAGCAGAAGTCTCGTGTGTGTGTGTGTGTGTGTGTGTGTGTGTGTGTGTTTTTAGCTGGAGTCGCACTCCATTGCCCAGACTGGAGTGCAGTGGCACGCTTACCGACACCCCGGAATCGACTTGCTGGGCTCAGGCAATCCTTCCACCTCAGTCTTCCAAGGAGCTGGAACTACAGGTGTGCGCTACTATGCCCGGCTAATTATTGGTTTATTGTAGAGACGAGGTCTCACCATGTTGCCCTGGCTGGTCACAAAACTGTGGGTTCAGGCAGTCCTCTCGCCTCAGTCTCCCAAAGTGCTGGGATTACAGGCTTGAGCCACCGTCTCTTGTGTTTTGTCTATTTCAGCATTCCACTCACTGTGGACTCTCCATTTTCTGTGACATTCCTTTAAAGTGGTACAGGCTACATTATGACAGTTCTGTATGAAATGCTTAAAAGGGACAGTGTAGCTATTATTGTGGCAATAAAATATGCCATTAAAATGTTAATTATTATCATTGAGAAGTTTTAGAAGTGGAAAACAAAGCTATTGTTAAAATTTTGTAACTTGTCCTAACTCCTAGGAATAAGGATAAATGCCACACGGGAAGTATTACCTGAGATCTTAAAGAGAACCCAGGCAAGGCGGCCCTGGGGCAAGCTCTGCCCATACCTCGGTCTCCACTTCCACTTGGGCTGTGTCTTTCAGTGTCTGAGCTTTCCGTTGGTGTTTCACTGTTTAGGAGATCCGGGAGTTTGGAGACCCGTGTTTTGGTTAATTAGAACCAGAGGCACTTTGGCTTTGATTTAGGTCTGCTGGTTTGGAATGCAAGGGTGTCTCCTTTTAACCCTATTCTATCATCTTTCATGACAAGAAATGATTGGAGAAAGACTGGGAAGGGGGTAGGTGAAGTGGGTTGGTGAGAGCCTGCCAATCCTTAAGTGGAAGGAAGTGCACAGGAGATCCCCTTTGACCGGGAGAGAGGCGAAAAGACCACCATAAAAGGCAGAGCACATTAGGCCACCACCCTGCACAGAGGACGCTGATGCTGCTCCACTCGCCTTAGGATAAAACAAAACCTCCCAGCACATGCTTGAAAGCCTTCTCTTGAGTCTGTAACTGATCTTCTTTCCTTGCCTTGGTTGCCTTCTCTTTTGCACAGCTATTTTAAGATCTGGCTGATTCTCAGCATCACCTGAAGCTTTCAGAAATTACAGATTTCTGGGCATAGTAATGGTATTTTAAAAAAATTTCTTGCTTAGATGTATACTCAAGTAGGCGGGAGAAAGGATATGAAGGCTGAGATTTGTCTTAAAATATCCTAGCAACAATATCGTGGCGAGATAGATGAGAAACAACAGCACAGAATGTGAATTCTTATTGAAGCTGGAGATGGTAATATGAAGACTTAATACCCTCCTCTCTCTACTTTTGTGTATATTTGTAATTTCTCACAATACAAATGATTATAATCAGAATAATATAAAAGTACTGATTTTCAGATCCACACCAGGGCCTAGGACAGAGGACAGAGGTAGGCATCCACAGAACTGTGCCTACAGTTGTGTACTGCACAGCTTCAAAGTTTGCCTCCTTGTCTTCCAAACTGCATAAAATCATTACAAAATTTTTCCAGTCGATGGCAGTAATTTCTCTTGAATAAAGAAAACCTTTTCCTATTTCAGCCTGTAGGCTGGTTGCAAGTCTGGTCCTCCAAATTTGTACTTAAAAAGACTAAGTCTCTCCAGACAACATGATGAGCAAGAGATTTGGGTCCAACTGCACTACATTGAATGTCCTATCACTGCCACTCACCCGCACAGCCACTCTGCCTGGGCTGGGCTGTGGTGTGTCGCCCTCCCTCACCACTGCCACAGCTTCCACCCTTCCACCCATGCCTTCCCCATCTTCACATGAGCAAGAAAACCCATTGTAGATGATTTAGAAAAAACAGACACAGAAAATAAAAATCAGCCACACATCCACAGTCCATAAATAACCAAAGCTAACATCTGTTATAAATCTTTGTCTTTTATGTGCATTTTTTTTTTTTGAGTTAGAGTCTCACTCTGTCACCCAGGCTGGAGTACAGTAGCACACTCACGGCCACCCCAGCGTCGACCTGCTGGGCTCCAGCCATCTGTCCGCCTCAGCCTTCCAAGTAGCCGGAACTACAGGCATGCGCTCCCGTGCCCAGCTAATTTTTGATTTATTGTAGAGATGAACCTCGCCAGGTTGCCTGGGCTGGTCACGAACACGTGGACTCAGGTAATCCACTCGCCTTGGCCTCCCAAAGTGCTGGGAATACAGGCTGAGCCACCGAGCCCGGCCTATGTGCATTTTTAAGAACAAAATTGAAATCTTACTCTACAGGATGTTTTAGAGATTTTTTTTTCCAGCTAGTAATATAATCTGAACATTTTCTTAGGATGTTAAATATTTTGCAACATCAAATTTAATGAGTGTGACTTAGTGTGACATCCTATGTTAAAATATCTTTTAGGATATGCTTTTTAAAAGATGAGACACCTTATACATGTTCACAGGCAAAATGAAAGGGGTCTCTTGAGACAGGGAAACTAAGTTCATTGGGAAGGGAAGCAATCCAAATTGTGCAGACCCTCTTTCCAAGGAACTAACCGACCAAATTCTTATATCAGGATCACTTCTTTCATAAGATAGGAAGAATGACTACAATTTACAGAACATGAGACATGCCAGAAAATAAGAATGCATAAAAAGGTACAATATCTAATTCCAAAAACAATTCACCGATTTGAAATATTGATAGTATTTTCTGGATGCTCTTGGTTTTCCTCAGGAAGTCCAATAACTGGGATTAATGTCTCAGGAATTGCCATAATTATCTACTTTTTATCCAATGAAGGAAAAAACAGATGTCAGGCAGGACAAGTACAACATGTCCATGCCTGCCAAAGAGAAAAACGAATCTGTCTTGCCAAAGTGTCATTTCATACCAAGAGCCTGACCTGGGCTCATTATGAGGGGTTTCCAGAGCTAACTTAAGTTGTATCAGAAATCATAAGTGCTTAGAAATGTTGTACAATTGATTATGATTATATTAAGTCACATTTCTAAGAAATACAATCCTACCTCAAGGGCTACGATCATGCAGTCAACTCACAGCCATGGTTTGCGTAATTATTTGGAAATCTAGGCCATCTTAAAAGCAACTCTAAAAAGGCAGGCAAGCATTATCCTCCAATGATCTAGGTCAGCTATTGCATCATTCCCAAATCATCAGGAACTAGCCCTTTGATTTATTTGGTGTAGTCAAGGGTCAGTGTTACATGTCAGAGGTTCATTGTCTTTTCTCTGCAAAGATCCTTGGAATCTTCCATGGAGGTACTCAAGGCTCTGTGCAATTCTCAGTGCAGTACTCCCCTTCTAGCACGATGTTTTTTATAAGGAAGAAAGAGAATTTACCTTTAAAAGTCAATCACTGTAAAATCTCAGCACTTTATTGCTAACTGGGTCTTCTTTCAACATTGCAGTTGATTCTGACATAAAAGGGCTGCAGCATATGATAGGTATTTTCATTTCACATCGAAAGAGTCGGTTCTACAAACAATGCACTACGAGGGGTGCCAAGATAAAAGGGCAGGAGGCTGTCTCCTCTGGCCTGAGATTGATTCAGGGGTGCGAATTCCCGGAATCACTAGTGTGAGCATGTGTAAGCTACTGAACTTTCTGTGCTTCAGTTGTCTCACCTATAAAATAGGGCTAATAAAGCCTAGCTTTTAGAGTTATTATAAGGATTAGAAATAATACATGTAAGTGCATGCCAGGGAGCCTCACACATATCAAGTGATCGGTGGAGTAGCTATCATATCGAGGCAGGGAGCCCTACCCCCAAGCCTAATAAGATGAAGCCCTTCCCAGGATAGAGAAGGGGCCCTCTTAGTACAGTACGATAAACGCCTTCCCAAAATAATGAGTCCTTCTAGCACCATAAGATAAAAACTTTCTTGGAATATTCATGCTAAAAAGGTATGTAGCCCCCAATCTGTAGTGTGCATGTATAACTTCGCTGCAACTCTGAGCTGTGAAATACCCAATTAAAATATATGTTACTACTATGTAGGCCTTATTGGGGAGACAAAGAAGCTAAAAATGTATAAAAGGCAATGCCCCCCTGCGTTCAGGGCTCAGCTTTTAGATGTAAATCTGCTGACTGCTTCCTGGCCTTGGTATCCTGTCTCTCTCTGTAAAATCCTACCACAATATCATTGCCAAAATCATCTGTACTGTTATTTAGCATGTCACTGGAGAGAGTTCAAGTGGTTTGCCTGGTTTCCAAGGAGGAATGTTGGTAGATCCCACATTAGAATGCTGAGGTCCAGGTTGCTCAAGGTACTGTCTCTGACACTTCTGTGGTAGCTTTTGGTGTGCTAGTGCCCACTTGTTAGTGGCTATTTAAAGCGCTTTGGTAGTGAAGGCAGAGTCACAGGTTCAATCCCTTTGCACCAGTTATCTGTTGCATGGGTACAATAAATGCCTTGTACCAGTCCCACTGCCTCATGGTGCATCCCACTAGTTGGAAAGCAGGGTGAATCAGCACACACCCTCCTCACCAGAGAAAACGCAACTCAAAGTGCTTGCACTACTGACAGGGTGGTAACTCGCCCTTCCTTCAACAGGACCAGCCATCTTAGCTAATTTTAAGTCACAAGGCGCACAATCAAGAAGTGGCCTCAAAGCTGTTAACTACTGAGAGGGAGAATGGCTCGTCACTAACTATAATTAAAAGAATTATTTTGGTAGATATCTTCCACCCTTGTTTTCCATAGTCTAATTAATCTTAGTAGAGCAGCCAGGCTGGGGGGGCGGTCCTTTTCAAGTGTAAACTGAAATCACATAAATGCCTCAACCTAAATCTATCTTCCCATTTCCTGCAGGGCTCCAGTGACCTGGTCCTGTCCCCTCACTCTGCTCCACACACACTGGCCTCCTTGCTGTTTCTTACAACATGCCAGGCAATCTCAGGACCCTCACACTTGCTTTTTCCTTTGCTTGGAAGGCTTTTTCCCCAAATGTCCACATTACCAGTAACCTCTCTAGCTCTCTGCTCAAATGTCGCCCTCTAGGAAGGCCTTCTCTGCTTTGTTTTTCTCTATTGGACATACCATATAGAGTATTTCTTGCCCGTCTTTTCCCTACTAGCATGTAATACATGAAGACAGAGGATATTGTCTTTTTTTCCCTGCTGCATTCCAGGTGTCTTGTCTGGCCAAGAATAGGTGCTCAGTAAATATTTGTGAGATGAACGCGTATCTCTAAAATGTGTCTCTATTGATTAACTTTGCAGAGCAAGTTAGTTCATTTGCCACCCTAGGAGTGCATTTAACAACTAACTTATACAAGCTGGTGTTCCAGGAAGCCATGCTGCTCAGAACCAGGTAAGCCCATGGCAGCACTTGAGGGAGGTTCTCATCATCTCACAGACTGATGGCCCTTGCTTTAAAACCTTCCAAGCCAACTCTTTTCAGTCATGCTTTATGGCATAGCTTGTAACTCCCCTTCAAAAAAAAATTCTGGTTGGGCGTAGTGGATCACGTCTGTAATCCCAGCACTTTGGAGGCTGTGGCAAGAAGACTGCCTGAGCCCGGGAGTTCAAGACCAGTCTGGGCAACATGGAGAGACCTTGTCTCTAAAATAAATCAAACAGTTATCTTGGCATGATGAAGCGTGCCTATAGTTCCAGCTACTTGGAAGTTGAGGAGGAAGGATCACCTGAGCCCAGCAGGTAGAGGCTGCAATTGGCTGTGAGCGTGTCACTGTACTCCAGCCTGGGGACAGAGTGAGACTCTGACTCAAAAAAAGAATTTTTTTTTCACATTAGAGTAATTCCTAAGTAACTCTGTAGAAAAACTGACTTTGTCTTGGGAACCACATGAGAGTGAACACTAGTTAGGTGTTCCGGTTTTTGGAACAGTTTATCAGTCCTGGCTCTTGCTCGTATTGTGTCTTAGCCCTATGGATGAGCTCTCAGGCAGTAACACAGAACAGCAACCGACAGAATTTAGACATTTGTCCACTCCAAAACTCATGTCAAAATTTGATCCCCAATGTTGGAGGTGGGGACTGGTGGGAGGTGATTGGGTCATAGGGACAGATCCCTCATGTTCAGCTTGGTGCCATCCTCCAGGTAATGAGAGAGTTAACGACTCTCATTAGTTAGTTCCTGAGAGAGATCTGATGGATAAAAAGAGCCCAGCACTGACCCCACTCACTCTTGCTCCCTCTCTTACCATGTGACACGCTGGTTCCCCTTCCCCTTCTGCCATGATTGGAAGTTTCCTAAGTCCCTAATTAGAAGCAGATGCTTCTTATACAGCCTATAGAACCACGAGCCAAGTAAACCTTTCTTTATAAATTACCCTCAGATATTCCTTTATAGCAACAGAAACAGACTAACTCATCAGGGGCACCTTGAAGAAGCTACTTGCAAAAAGATTTCCAGAAGGTATTCAGCATTCCTTTATTATTTTAATCCAAATGAAACCACCTATAAAAATTAACATTGGGCCATGAAGAAAAACCTGCAGAAGAGATCTGAGCCCTGTATAAGCTGCAGTTGTGGTCAGAAATGAACAGATCTGTTACTGGCATGATTGTTTACACAGTCACATCAATAGAGAGCAATTGACTGTCCATGTCCTGACCCCTAGGGAATGGGAGAGCTGCCCATGAAGCTGATACACATAGTTTCCCTTTAACAATGAACCTAAGGCCGCACAGATCTCCTTAGTGACATCCTGAAGTTTGATCAGCCGATGACATAAACAGTTCTAATCTCCAAGAACCCTATCTTCCATATACCTTTCTCCTAAACTACCTCTATAATGGCTTATGCCCAGTAGCCAATGGTCACAGGCCTTGCTTTATAGATAGCAGTTCTTGTAAAACACAAGAATGGAGTCTGAGATGTTTTTTACTCTTATGGACCTGAGATCCCACCCAGACCCAGGACATATACCAAAGAGCTGGCTCCACCCGTCCTGTGAGCTCCCTTCCCCCAGAAGCTGATTGCCTACAAAGTCAGTTTTTGTTTTTGGATTTTGAGTCGGTGTCTCACTCACTTTGTCCCCCAGACTGAAGTGCAGTGGCAAGCTGCTCACGGCCACCACAGCCTCGACCTGCTGGGGCTCAGAAGACCCTTCTGCCTCAGCCTTCCAAATAACTGAACTACAGGTGTGCACCACCATGCCTAGCTAATTTTTTGATTTATTGTAGAGATGAGGTCTTGCCATGTTGTCCAGGCTGGTCTTGAACCCGTGGGATCAGCCAAACCTCTCGCCTCCACCTCCCAAAGGGATTACAGGCATGAGCCACCACTCTCAGCCACAAAGACAGTTTTGACACCTCATGACTTCATTCCCAAACAATCAGTAACATCTGATCCCTAGCCCCCTGACTGCCAAATTATTCCTTTAAAAACTAGCCTAAAATTCTCAGGGAGGCGAATTTGAGAAATATCTCCTTTCCTCCTTACTTAGAAGCTATGTGATATTAAACTCTTTCTCTACTATGACAGCTGCATCAGTCTCGGTTTTTCTGGGCAGCAGGCATAAGAACCTGGTCAGGCTGTAATGTTATTGTTAGATCCACTGGCACCAGCAGAAGCCTAATATGTAGACCAGTCTGTGAAATACCTCAGCAAACAGCTCCACAATATGACATCTTACAGTTCTGCCTTTAGATTACACTAAAGGGTCCTATAAAAATCATTTGAAAGTAGTCATACCTAAAAACTTGTTTATTAATTTAATCAAAGACAAAATATTATTTCCTTTGAGGAATGGCTATGTTTCCCCTTTAGGGATTCAAACTATGTTACAGGGTAAGTTTCTCTTTTCTGCCCTCCTTGTCAGGAAACCTACAGCAAAATCACCACCACAGTCACAGTGTAACCCTTGTGGATGACATATATGAATTCTTCTCCTCTCCCTAACCCTAGTTTCTGATTTTCTATTTTTCACTTGTCATTTCACTGCAATGTTTTCTTATAACCCACCTCAAAGCCCCTATGGAAAGAGTCAGAATAGAAATAAGCATAAAGTAACTGTCACCATTAAGAATCAACATAAATGAATGCATTCAACCTGTTTCTAAACAACAGCTTATAGGTTTACTATACCAGGAGACATTTAGGAGGCATGTTAGGAAGACTATTGGAATGCATTGCCAAGTGAAAACATAAATCTCCCCTGGAAATTTGAAAGAAAAGGCTCAAGGCTACCTTCCTGAGGTGGTTTCAGTGCTGGAGAGAGAAAACGTCAAATGACTCTAAAGGTTCACTCAGAAATACCAGCTATTCTGATACAAAAGAAAACAGATCCTCAACCAGGCCTCCTACTAAGTTGGGATTTGCTTCCATCACTGACACCAGTGAGATGGGCTTCAAAAGCATCACTGGTTGGAGGCCAGTGTGGCCTGTGCCCAATCAGCAGTTGTAACAACTACCCGGACCCAGGAGAATCCCAGTCACCTATCAATTGCTTCCAAACAGAAATCAGTCATTATTTCTAACTACCTAGCTTCCTGGTCACCAAGGGGAGTTTTACCTCATATAAATAATCATTCAGACAGAATTTCTCTTCTTCAGATGTTATCCTAGTCAGCTTTCATGTTTTAGGCAATTCAAAAACAGTACATTAGACTTCCATTCAATAATTCCATCCTGCTTCCATATTTCTCATCTTGCTTCTCTTCACAATATCCATACCATACTACCCCGTGGAAGGTGGCATGCTGACTTCAGAGGTAGAAAGACTAAAATCCTGAAAGCCCATGTGACTTCCCCAGTGGCAATGCCAGAACTGTCTCATGGCTTGCCAGCCCTGGGGTCTCTCCACAAGGTTACATGACCAACATATGACTTGTTTCTATTTCCACATGTCAGCTCAGAAGACTACAGAAAGTAGTGATGTATTTGCTCTTACCTTTTCCTATGTGTCTCCTGGTATTTTCTATTGTAGAGTTTCTGTTTACATTAGAAAGAAGTCCGAGACAGAATCTATTTCTGTTATTTGAAGGGTCAGTGAATCCATCTATGAGCACACTTCGGGAGGAAGCCTGGAATGTCTCCCCAACTCGGTTGTTCAGTTCATAGTAGGCAACTGAGCACCAGTGCTGGGGCTCCTCGTAACACACTGGCCGGAAGTCTAAAAGAAAACAAACCAGATAGCACATGACTACTGTCACGCCTAGGCTGCACAGCTCATGATTCCACCAGGAAACTCAGATGACCACTTTTAGCCCAGACAGTTGGCTGCAAGACCAAGTATGCAGTTTTGTAATCTTTTGTCACTATCATAGAAGTTTTCTGGGGTTGGCTCATCTGGTTATCGCACCTGAAGAGTAGAAGTGATGGTCCTTGTTCACCTTCCAGGGTTAGTGCATTTGTAAACAATCAACAGCACTGAATAGGACTTTAAATTATTTAAGAAAGAAAAATAACTTCCACAGAGAGGGGCTCACATTCTTTTTTGTACATACAGGATATCTTGTTATTTGTGGCATGAAAATATTTTAAAGAGAGTTGGAAAGTTCATTAAGAATATAGGGCCCAGGGACAAGATAACATGAACAGATCTGAAGCAAACACAGCTAAAAGGAAGCTGCCAGGTCGCCTCACCTTTATACATTAGCATGTTACTATTATTGTGCTCAACTCAATCCGTATGGCAAAAAGTATGATTTTCTAACAAACTAGGGATGTAAAATAATATTTTAGATATTATAAAAACCAAATCAACAACACTGAATCAGACTTTAAATTATTTAAGAAAGAAAAAAACTTCCACATAGAGGAGATCACATTCTCATTTGTGTACATTTAGGATATGTAGTTATGTGTGACATAAACATATTTTAAAGAGGGCTGGATATTTCATTAGGAAACCCATGAATGTTATGTTTAACCCTACGTTTTGAAGCTAAGTAACTTTCTTGTAACCAAACTTCAGAGTCATCTTACTTTGGCACCCAAACACTTTTTTCTGTCTTTCTATTGATGATACTATCTTTCTTTTTCTTGAATATCCCAGTAATTCTGGCATCTAGAGTATGTTCCTATATTTACTAAAATATAAATTTATGAAATAGATACATTTGGGAGTTATTATTTGATTTATAAAAAGTTCTTCACTTAGAAAATAATTCACTCTGGGATACTTTAAACAGTAAACTCCTACAGACTCCTACAGACTCACTCTACTCAAAATGGAGTTCATGGAACAGTGGTCTATGCATCACCCGGGAGTTTGCTAAGAATACAGATTCTTGGGATGTCCCCCAACTGAGAGTTGCACATCTACATTTATACAAGATCACCACATGGTTTATTTGAACCTTAAAATTGAGCAACACTTATCTAGCTTATTGTAAGCTGCAAATAAAATTTAGTATAAATCCTATTTATGTATATTTCTCAGAGCATCCCCCCCGCCAAATAAAAGACACCACCATAACCCTATAGAAAAAACACAAATGGAACAAAATCTCTAACTTCTTAAGTTCCTAACTCCATATTAAACATCAAGAACTATACACGTCTAAATTCTAGGTTAAAATGAAAAATTAACTTATTGTAGTAACGAGGATGATAAACAAATGCTAAAGTTAAAATGAAAAACACATGCAGAATAGCGGCCCAACACATTTCTTGTTTTGTTTTTGAGTTGTTTTGTTTTGGAGCAACAGGAAACACTCTTGGAAAATAGCTACATTGAGCTGTTCATCTGCAATTTACCTCCATTTGGTATTGATAGCACTAAATGTCTATCGGCTATGACATCTACAGGCCGGCCATTCTGGGTCCCTGGGGCTTCTGTGGCATGATAAGGCAGGGGTGGTGTGTCAACTAAAAGATATAAGCAGTAGAACAAAGGAATTGTCAAGCTGATAAACTACACAAAGACAGTTGGATTTGACATTTTTTGCCATTAAACTCCTGGACTTGGTAGACAGTGTTACTCCTACAGAGACCATATTAACGTAACAACGCTCTTCTAAGTGATAACGTGAGTGTCCTACAGAAGAAACTGGTTGTTCTGAGATTCTCACTAATGGGTCGATTGATTTTCCCTCTGACTTACAAGTTGCCATTGAGTTCAAATCACTTCGTGACAGATTTTCAGGGCTAGGAGCTGTTCTCGTTTTTCTCGATAGCAGAATAGTCTGATCTGGTTTGCAAACACAGAGAAAGCAAGACCTTTGAAATGAGCTTAATTTTCAGCTGCTATGTTGCCATGAATTGTACAATAGTCACGGGGGTGCTGTGTCCCTGAGATACTTCAAGATGCGCCCCCAAAATACAGAAGAGCTGAAACCTAATTACAACCCTGTGTCTAAGGCACGCTGAGAAGCATCCTTCTCCCCAAATATCAATTCTATGACTGGACAGTGATCATGGTTTGGCAAGTGGGATGCATTTGGGAGACAACATCTTATCAGGAAGTAATTCATAACACAGCAAAAACTACTGAGGCAGAAGAAAAACTCTTTAGGGAGGACCTCAGAACAATGGATTCCTTCAGTGTACATTTCTAATGTTAGTTCACAATGGTCTTGTTACATTAGTGGTGGGATTCAATCTGCCTTTGTTGAATTGTTCACACAAGTAGTTCTCACACTTAAGTGTGCACAAAATTGCCAGTGGAGCATGCTAAAAATGCAGATTCCAGCCGGGCTCGGTGGCTCAGCCTGTAATCCCGCGCCTTTGGGAGGCTGAGGTGAGTGAATTACCTGAGCCCGCGGGTTCGAGACCCGCCTGGGCAGTGAGACCTCATCTCTACAATAAATCAAAAAATCAGCTGGGTGTGGTGGCGCATGCCTGTAATTCCGGCTACTCGGAAGGCTGAGGCGGAAGGATCGCTGGAGCTCAGCAGGCCGAGGCTGCGGTGGCCGGGAGCGGCCACTGCACTCCAGTCTGGACGACAGAGTGAGACTCCAACTCAAAAAAAAAAAAAAATGCAGATTCCAGGTCCCACTCCTCAAAATTCCATAGATCAGGGGCTAGATGTAACTAAACAGGTTTCAACGGGCACCAATGGCAATTCTAACGCAAGGGTTCATGGACCTCACTAGGAAACCACAGGTAAGGTATTTCCTTGTGAAAATATGGACCCTAATCCTGTAAAAAAGTTAGAAAGCAAGGTAGCCCTATTGTGGGCCCTTGAGTATATGTATTTATGGCATGTTTATTCATTCATATAAATATGGGGCCAGGCACAGTGGCTGACACCTGTAATCTCAGCACTTTGGGAGGCTAAGGTGGGAAGATTGCTTGAGATTAGATGTTTGAGACCCCATTCCTACAAAAAAAATTTTTTTAATTAAGAAAGATAATAATTAGCCAGATGTAGTGGTGTGTACCTGTAGGCATGCTACTCTGGAAGATTGCTTGAGCCCAGGCTGCAATGAGCTATGATCATGCCACTGCACTCCAGCCTGGGTGACAGAGCAAGATCCAGTCTCTAATAAAATTTTTTTTAAAAGAGGGCTGCACATGGAATTACCATGTGCAGTCTAGGAGTCCCGCTCCTAGGTATATACCCAAAGGGAATGGAAGCAGGGACACAAGCAGATACTTGTATTCTAAGATTCATAGTGGTATTATTCACAATAGCCAAAAGGTGAAACAATTCAAATATCTAACAACCAATGAATGGATTTTTAAAAATGTGGTACATCCATACAGTGGAATATTGTTCAGTCAAAAAAATGAAGTACTGATACATGCTACAACATGGTTAAACTGTGAAAACATTGTGCCAAGTGAAATAAGCAGACACAAAAGGGCAGATATTATATAAAGCCTATCAGGTACCTAGAATAGGCAAATTCATTGACATAGAAAGTGGATTAGTGGTTACTAGGAACTGGGGAATGGGGGAAATGGGAATTATTGCTTAAACATTACAGAGTTTCTGTTTGGGATGATGAAAAAGTTCTGAAAATAAATAATGGTGAAAGTTGCACAACACTATGTATGCACTTAATGCCACCAGACTGTACCATTAAAATGGTTAAAATGACAAATTTTGTGTTAGATATATTTTATCACAACTTTACAAGATTAATGAAATATATGAAAAACCCTTGAATTATACACTTGAGATGGAAGAATTACATAGTGTGTGAATTATAGCTCTATAAAGCTGTAAATAATTTTAGGGGCTGAACTAGTTGATCTCAGAAGTTACTTTTGCTCTTATTTATCTATAGTTCTGTTGTTATTCAGGCCAACATTTTCCTGCTAATCAGAAAAGAATCACTTTCTTTGGAATGAAAAGGGGTATCCCTTCTGTGAGAAACCAATTAGCTTCTGCATCGTGGTTGGAATCTGTCCTTCAAGGATGGGAAGAAGAAATAGAACATGAACCAGGCTGGGCGCGGTGGCTCAAGTCTATAATCCCAGCACTTTGGGAGGCTGAGACGAGAAGATTGTTGGAGTTCAGCAGTTCAAGAGCAGCCTGGGCAACTTGGTGAGACCTCATCTCTAGAATAAATCAAAAAATCAAGCCAGGCATGGTAGTGCGCGCCTATAGTTCCAGCTACCTGGAAGGCTGGGTCCAGCAGGTTGAGGTTGCGGTGGTTTTGAGCGTGCCACTGCACTCCAGCCTGGGCAACAGAGTGAGACTCTGACTCAAAAAAAAAGAACATGAACCTCTCAGTGTAACCAGGGTGAGAATGCAAAGTCAGCACAGGACGTCTTTATATCATAGATGTGTGTTATGTAAATAGATTTAGGAACATAGTTATCCTCCTGTTCCCTTAACCATGGCTCTGCCCTCAAGTCACTTCTCTCTCCGTGTTGCGCTTCTTTCTCAGTGAACTCAGCCCCTTGCAAGTCTTCAGCCATCTGCTCCCACACTGAGTGAAGGACTACCGAACTTCCATCTCTGCGTTCACCCCACAGCAAGTCCCACTGAGTCCCCTCCACCAACTCACTGCCTTCTTTCCAACCCCACAGCCCTACTTAGTTCAAGTCCTTGTAACTACTTGCCTGAACTGCTAAAGGTTACCTACTTATGAGATTGTTCTCAACAGTTACTGCCTTGTGAAGATCAGAGACCACAATAGTCCTCTTTTCTCTGTGGAGGACACGGTCCAAGGTCCCCAGCGAATATCTGAAACCAAGAACAGTACTGAACTCTATACTATGGGTTTTTCCTTTGTACTATGTTCCTTCCTATTCATACATACCTATGATAAAGTTTAATTTGTAAATTTCAAACAATAAGAGATTAGCAACAATAACCAGTCGTAAAATAGAATAATCGTAAAAATATGGCAGTATCACTATTCTTGTGCTTTGGGGCCAATAAGTCAAATAAGGGTTATATGAACACAAGCACTGAGGTAGTGAGACCGTTGATCTGATCACAGTGATGGCTACCAAGTGACTCATGGTGGGCAACATATATAGGAAGCATATGCTGGACAAAAGGATGATTCAGATCTCAGACAGGATGGTGGGCAATTCCATCACAATATTTAGAATGGTGCACCATTTAAAACTCATGAATTGTTTATTTCTGGAATTTTCCATATATTATTTTCAGATTCTTGTTGACCAATAGGTAGCTGAAACTATGAATAAGGGGTGACAGCTGCGTTGTCTTCGTTATCACTGCACCTCTAGCACTGGCACAGTGCTGAACGCTTAGCAGGTGCTCAGTCATCACTTACTGAGTCAATAAAACCTGTCCTTATGGTGCTGAGCTCTAGTCTTATGTTCCAAACGCCTGTGTGGTCATTTGTTTACTCAATAAGCACCTGATGAGAAACCATTGCATTTCAGACTCTGTGCTGGACACTGAAAAGGGAAGACTCCCAGTTTAATGGGGGAAATAGACACACAAACAATGATATAGTGTGATAAATGTAATAGTAGATGGATATGTAAATTGCTGAGGGGGCAAAAAGAACTAAACAACTTAGAAGGCAACTCTTTCTTTATCTCCCTATACTTTATAAATTCTTTAAGGACAGGGACACTTTTTATTATCTTTTAATTCTCCTTTCAGGAATGCAAAGGCAATGCTTCCATATAGTAAGAGTTTTAATATGTATCTGTTGACTACATGAATATATGAATAAATGAGTGAGGCAGATAGTAACATCTGGCAGCAAATGTATTTATACATGCCTTTAGGAACTTGCTCCAGATAGTATTTCTCTCACACTCATAAGGTGTGTATGTATATCTTTTATTTGTTATCTCAACTTAGATCCACTTTATAGGTGTGGCAGCAAGTGCAATTATGACAGTATGCTAGAATCTCCCCTTCCCTTCCATATGCTTTTTCAACTCAGCAAACTGAAGAGCTCTATATTCAATATTCTGTCCTGGCTTCAGAATGCACAGGCTAAAGATGGGGTTTCACTCTCTGGCCCGCTCAAGCAATAGGGACATCTATTGTAGGCAGGGACTCCCTTTGATTGCTGAAAGAAACAACCAAAGAAAAGGCCTGGCACTGATCCTCCATGTTGCTTGCCCTCAGGCCAACTCTTCCTGCTTGGGTTAGAAAAATTTAATCTTACTTCTACTACCTTTAAAAAAAAATCCTTGGAAATTCTCAGGGATGCTGTTTGAAGCCATCTAGTTTCTGAGAGCTTCCAGAGCATTAGAGCCTGAAACTGGAGCAAAAACATATTGTAGCTCAGGGTACCTGTTCCAAAACAGGCAAAGTCCCGATCTTTTTAGGCATGGGCGGGGTCCAGTGACCTACAGGAAATTGCTCTTGAACCATGAGGCACTGTACAAATGTTCAGCTACAATGACTGCAATCTGATAGTCCACCATAAATAGTCATGTTGGGTCCTTTCTTCCCATATTTTCCCACAGACCGAAGCTCTTACTGACCTGAGTGTTGATAGGGACTCTCTGGCTCGGAAGGACTCCCTGGGGAGTGAGGGTAGCTGGCCATGCACGGGGACTGCGAGAACACGTGGCTGGGTGAGGGAGGGAGTGCAGAACATGGAGGCTGCTGGAAAGAGTCGGGATAGGTGGCATTGTGCGGCATGAGCGGCTCGCTGTGCAGGGAGGCGCTGCGGAACTTGGCCAGGAGGCTGAGCTGGGGGTTGTATTCACTGTGTCTTGGCACAAGCACAGGAGGCAGCACTAGGATCAGAAGGGAACAAGAGAGTCAGAATTGAACATCGCTCATTAGTACAGAATAGAGTGGACACTTGGGATTTTTAATCTGTCTATTTTTTGAAGACGAATCTGTTTTTTTTCCATTGGGAACTACCCCTCCTCTATTCTCTGTGCTCATCGTGAAACTGTCCATTATGGCCCCATCTCCTCCCACAAAGTAAGCATGCGAGTCAAGTTCAATGGACAGTTTTCTCCTTGCAACCTGACTGGTTAGCAGAAGGTCACAATTCACGGAGACATTTAAAGAAGGATCTTTCTACTGTCAGCACTCTAAAGAGACTGCCTATTCACTCCTGCCTTGGAAATGACCAGAACTGTCCTAATACTTGGCCGCCTGGAGACCTGATTGTTTGCATCTTGCCTTAACTCTGCCAAATAAGCCTTTTTTTTTTTTAAAGGCAAAATTGGTTTCTATTGCTTGTAATGAAACCCTAAGTGATGCCCAGAATATTTTTCCTTCCAAGACCGTGTTGAATTATTTAGATGGTCAGACTCAATTTCAGGCTCAGTAGTGCTGCTGAAATAAAAAACATTCTATTTGTCCTTACTTGAAAAACATTAAAGACGAATAATTAAAAGCTATGAAGTAAAATACAAATGGTGAATTATAGTAAAAGATAAGCAGCAATAAGAAAATCTATATACTAAATTTGCTCATTTTAGTATGTTGCCTCTGAGTTCCATTCTTTGAAGAATGTGAGTGTTACTGATTCTGATTCTATACAAAATTTAGGATGGATTCAAATTCTCAAGGGCAAGCTTCACCCAGGTACTCACAGCTCCTATGGACTCCTAGAAGGTTACAACGCCTAGCATAAAGGAGCTACAACTTAAATGAAGGGCCACCTGGGATCAACATAAGTTCTAGAAAGAGAAGCAGACAACCGAGGGGGGAAGTGATCAAAGAAGAAACAGAAGAAAACTTCTGAGAGATCAAAAGGACCTATGTCTTCATTGTGAAAAGAGTCACAGAATGTACAGAGTGTTCATGAAAAAAAAAACCAGACCTAGTCATTCCATCTTCAATTTTAAACATCAAATGATAAATGGAATATTCTAAAAGCTCCCAAGCCGGGCTCGGTGGCTCAGCCTGTAATCCCGCGTCTTTGGGAGGCTGAGGTGAGTGGATTGCCTGAGCCCGCGGGTTCGAGACCCGCCTGGGCAGCGAGAC
>NW_007247241.1:53859-54746 GCF_000164805.1 Carlito syrichta | reverse complement strand
TCGGGAGTGGTCACTGCACTCCAGTCTGGGCGACAGAGTGAGACTCCAACTCAAAAAAACAAAAACAAAAACAAACAAACAAACAAAATAAATAAAAGCTCCCAGAGGATCTCAAAGTAACCTACAAAGAAATGAGAATCAAGCGACCTCAACTTCCCACCTAGCACTGGCCACTAAAAGGCAATAACTCCATGCTTTCTGAGGGCAAATATTTCTTACCTCCAAATTCCACAATGGGAATCAGAAGAATAACTAAGAACTCATATAAACTATGAGCTAAATGCAGATATCAAGGATTGAAAAGAGGAAGGAAAGCAAAAGGTAATATAAATGAGCTAAATCTTCTTGTATGTAGCCAATAAAATTATCTAAAGTTGATCAATTTGGCAACAGATGTATAAACATATTATCTAAAGTAAATTGCATAATTCTTAGTAATAATGGAGAGAAATACCAAAGAATTAGGTAAGATATGGGTAAAACAGGTTGCTTATGGGGATGAATGGACTGGCCCTTGTTTCTAATGACACTATTGACTTGTCACCACATACAAGTATTAATAAAAACTTTCATAAAATGTTGAAGTTTGATAACTGCTCTAAAAATTAAGTAGTTTAAAAAGTCAATGTTTGGAATGAGCAGACAATAACAATAGTAATACAATAGCAATGACACTAACCCCAAAGTCCGTCATCTGCCTTTGACCAAAATACATCTATCTCTTTCTTAACAAGCAATAATTTTCAGTTCTATGAATAGAAAATAAACTCAAGCCGGGCTCAGTGGCTCAGCCTGTAATCCCGCACCTGAGGTGAGTGGATTGCCTTAGCCCGCGGGTTCGAGACCCGCCTGGGCAGGCGAGACCTCATCTCTACAATAAAAAAAAA
>NW_007247241.1:41397-53780 GCF_000164805.1 Carlito syrichta | reverse complement strand
TGCACTCCAGTCTGGGTGACAGAGTGAGACTCCAACTCAAAAATAAATAAATAAATAATTTAAAAAAATAAACTCAAAAGAGTAAATAAGAGATTTTAAACTAAAATTCCTACAGGTAAAGGTGCCAGAGAAACAAATGCCTTCCTTCCTCTTTACAAGTTAGTGCTTGTGTATCCAGAGACTGCCTTATGACATTAGAGAACAAACATTCAATACCACCATGCAAAAGTGACATGGATGATAAACCATTAACTTTCTTTAATGTATTCCATGATTATGTAGAAATAAAAAAGTGACTTTCCTCATGAATAATCTGAAGCAAGGTACTGGCACAGGAAATGACTTTTAGCCTTTTCAATGGTACTTCATCAAAACGTTAACAATGTTCACAGAAATACTCATTTTTTGATGAATAAGAATTAGAGTAATCTCTGCGACTTCAAAAAATATTGAATTCCATTTCTGCATTTCAATCGCTGCTTGCAAGTATGACAATCTCTGTGACTACTGTGTAATCCTGACGTCTGTAAACCTAATGCCTTATACCCTTCTGAACGCAGATAATTCTATTTCTTCATGGCCTGCAGATCTGAGGCACCAAGAGAAAAGAAAGGATATATTTTTTTTCATCATGACATGTATCTTGATAACATATTTTTATTACGTGAATAAAACCAAAGCCAGTGAACATTTGCCTAGAAAACTGATGATGTCATCCTGGTTATCTAGCCTAACTGGCGCAGTTACCTTAGATTTGCACTGGTTGTGTTTTTTAAATGCTTTCATTCAAGACACAGCTATCTCTAATGACCTAATTCAATTTCTGAGGCCGGGCAGGATGGCTAATGCCTATAACCCCAGTGTTTTAGAAGGCCAGGGCATGAGGATCCCTCAAGGCCAGGAGTTCGAGACCAGCCTGGGCAAAGCAGTGAAACCCTATCTCTACCAAAAAAATATTTAATTCCATGTCCGCATCTCAACTGCTGCTTGCAAGAATGAGACATAGTGAGCTTACAGAGATCCGTTTCTATTTTATACCACTTTGTGAATCCCATGCTATCTTTATATCTCAGTGCAACACAGGGTGAAACAGCCATAGTTACAGGGCACAGGGGAGTTGAAAAAAACCTTTTGTCTGTTTTTCAAAAGTCAGACGCTTTTGATGTAGCATGGATATTTTATGTAACGGAGAAATTATGCTCCTGAAATAAATTCCAACTGGAGTAAACTCATCATGCACCACAAAACAATTTTGCAAGCCGAGACCCACGTGGGCCAGGCAAAGTGTGATCTGAGGACTGGAGACATTTCACCAGTTGCTGGGTACCCGTCCATGAAGAGATCAGTGCTTACACACTTTGAATAGCAATTTGACAGTTGCTATTTTATATCTATTGAAATACTTTTTAAAATTGTATTTTGTAGGTCTTTTTAAAAAATTTCCTTTGCCTGGTCATTCATTCATATTATTAAAGTATTAATTTGGAGAACTGGCAATTTCAAAAACAAAAACTAGTCCCTCACTACAGACAGCTTGAGAAGCACTGAAATGGATTTCAGTGGATGTGTGAATGAAAAAATCAAAAGGCAACCTTCAGTGTGTCTAAAACGAATAGTCAAAACATGAGAGATTTCAAAGGCAAAACTTAAGCTTTATGATAATTAGGAATCAGCAAACTTATTGAACATGAACAATTTTAGTATTCTCAAAAATTTACTTTGAACATGAATAGATAGCTAGATAGAAACCCACTTTTTCTATTAAAAGAATCAACGCAAGGAGTAAAAAATCTTGTGTCGCTTAAACATTATCTTATATTAATATAATCCTTATCTATCTTTCATTCTGGAAATAAAAGCCTAAAATATGATAATATGGACTCTATCTACCATACATAAAACAGTCACATTATCATTCCTAAAAGAATCATACGTAATATAAAAAACTAAAATACCACTCTTCTGTCTCAGATTGTTGGGGACAGTCACAAAGGATTCCTAGCTGCAGTTTCTGCTTCAGTTATGTCCATTTTTTTTGTTTGTATCGTACTTGGTTAGATCTCAGTTTCTAAGTGTACAAGTACATCTCTTTTCCAGCTAGATTGTTAGCACCTCAAGGGAAAGACCTGAACCCCAGATTTAAGGCTGTGAACATTCTGGATTCGTATTGCTGATCACCTGAATAAAATGATATGAGAGCACACACAAAAAATAAAAAATCAAATAATTCTTTCAAATTAGGTTGTTGAATCTTCACAATGAAAGTTAGATATATTTTACAAGATACTTCCTGTTGTTACATTTTACAGCTACATTACTCAGGAAGAGAGAATTGATTTCTCTATGAACATTTTTCAATTTGAGTGTATTCTGGATGCTTAACATAACTCTAATCATTGAGACAAAAAAAGGAACCAAGCCATTTTTGTCATCAATTCAGACAATATTGGCATTTTTTAAAGGCATCTTTTTCTCTTTTTTTTGGAGTTGGAGTCTCACTCTTGTTGTGCAGACTGGAGTGCAGTGTCAGGCTTACAGCCACAGCAGCCTCGACTTGCTGGGCTCGGGTGATCTTCCTGCCTCAGCCTTCCAAGTAGCAGAAACTACAGACGTACGCCACCATGCCCGGCTAGTTTTTGTGATTTATTGTAGAGATGAAGTATCGCCAAGTTGCCCAGGCTGGTCTCAAACTCCTAGGCTCAGGCAATTCTCCCGCCTCGGCCTCCCAAAGTGCTGGGATTACAGGCTGAGTCACCGAGCCTGGTCTAATATTGGTATTTTTTAAAACAATGCAAAGGTAGTCCAAAGAGTAGCAGGGAAGAGAGCAAAGATCACCATAATTTAGGAAAAACGTATTACATTTGCCTCCTGGGTCTCAATCCCTGAATGAAGAGGCTGTGAGAAACATCCTCACACAGGCAGATGACTTCTTTAAGTTTTGGGACCCTGAAAGGTTGTTTAGGCTGGGCTTGGTGGCTCAGCCTGTAATCCCAGCACTTTGGGAGGCCGAGGCAAGTGGATTGCCTGAGTCCGCAGGTTCGAGACCAGCCCGGGCAACTTGGCGAGATCTCATCCCTACAAAAAACCGAAAATTAGTTGGGCGTGGTAGTGTGCGCCTGTAGTTCTGGCTACTTGGAAAGCTGAGATGGAAGGATCGCCGGAGCTCAGCAGGTCAACACTGGGGTGGCCATGAGTGTGCCACTGCACTCCAGCCTGGCAACAGAGCGAGACTCCAACTCAAACAAACAAACAAACAAACAAACAAACAAACAAAAAAAGGTCGTTTAGCTGGGACTGCTGTAGTCTGGGGCATAAATCACTTATTCAACACTGCTTTAAGGTTAACTGAACTCTCGAGCCTGCTTACCTAGGCAGGACCGCCTCTTTATTTATTTATTAATTTTTTTGAGTTGGAGTCTCACTCCGTCACCTAGGCTGGAGTGCAGTGGCACTCTCACGGCCACCCCAGTGTTGACCGGCTGGGCTCTGGTGATCCTTCCACCTCAGTCTTCTAAGGAGCTGGGCAGGCTACCATGCCCAGCTAATTTTTTATTTTATTTATTTTTTCAATGTAGAGATGAGGTCTCACCATGTTGCCCAGGCTGGTCTCGAACCTGTGGGCTCAGACAATCTCGCTTCAGCCTCCCAGAGTGCTGGGACTACAGGCTTGAGCCACTGCACCCAGCCCAGGACCATCTCTTAATTGGACATGGGCAATTTCCTTGAGCTAACATGTCAGTCTTTTGCTTTCCTGGAGTGAAAAAGATGGCCAATCAAAAAGAGACAGCTCCCATAAAAACCGTAATCCTGCTCAGAATGCCACAGGAACACCAATCCAAAGAGAACCGCAGTAAAACCTTGTTATAGTCGGGTGAAGGAACAAAGATAAACATCAGACGTCTACAAAAAAAAAAAAAGGTGGGAAAATATATGTACACACACAAATCTGGGTGTGTGAAGAGTTTCAGGATAGTACTTTCCTAAACAGTCATGCACCACATAACAACATTTCAGTCAATGAGGGACCACATATACGATAGAGATCCCTTAAGAATGTAATACCATATATTTACTGTACCTTTTATATGCTTACAAATACTTCATCATGTTACAATTTGCCTACAGTATTCAGTACAGTAACATGCGGTGCTAGTTTTTACCCTAGGAGCAATAAGCTTTACTATGTAGCCTAGGTATGTAGTAGGCTGTACCATTTAGGTTTGCATAAGTCACTCTATGAAATCCCCTAACAATGCATTTCTCAGAACATATCCCTGTCATGAAGCATGACTCTATTTAAAGTCATATTTTAAAACAACTGCCTTAAATGACTCCCAGCAACTCTTTCATTGGCTGTTTTCAGACACAGATGAGCTAACTTCCACTTACCTAAGCTTGGACAAAGTGGCAGCCAAAACATCTGCTCTAGATAGGTTTAGCAGTTTAGTTCAGTCGTGTGTAGGGGGAGGAGGATGTTTATTTTTTATAGCTAATCATTATCAAGGCCATTTTAAGAATCTTTCAGGGAACCAAGTACTGCAAAAGGATTATGTTGACTTGTCCTACATATAATCAACATAAAACTGCATTTTTCAAAATCAACAAAGCTTATACATATACTGAAATTAAATAAAATTATCTTCGTTGTAGATGTATTTCTCTAGTCTGGTGTTTATCTTCATTCCTTCACACTGGTTATAACAGGATTTTACTGTGATTCTCTTTGGATTGGGTGCTCCTGAGGCATTCTGGGCCGGAATACCGTTTTTATGGAAGCTTTCTCTATTTGACTGGCCATCTGCCTCATTCCAGGAAACCAACTTTTGGATCAATTTCTCAAAATTGAACCCCATCTCTTCCCTCTTTTCCTCTGGGCAGAGGTCCTTGTCTGCTGGTACTCCACCATTCTTCATCAACAGAGTACATGACCTTAACTTTGAAAACAAAGCTCGACATGGAGAAGAAAACTCACCTGGAGTCTCCACCCGGCGGTAGTGGTAAGGGTTAATGCACACCTCTTTCTGCTTGGAGCCAAAAGGGAACTCACAGCACTCCAGTGGCTTCAACTCGTGGTGAGACTGGAGATCGGGCCAACGCCACACCCGGCAATAAATAACGTGAGGGAGCCCCTTGCGGTGGGACACCTGTAGCCGCCCATCCAGGGAGCGGGGAATCGTGACACACTTGCTAGGCTGCCCTGGACAGCTGAGTGCCCTCTCCAGTTCGTCCATGGCTCCCTTTTTCTTCTTCAACTTCTTCACCAGAGAGTCCACCGCCTTCTCGGCCCACTTTTCCTCTTCATCTCCTTGCTTCCAGCCTAGCAGCCTTTTCACTGCAGGGCTGGTGAAGGAGAAGAGGGAGCTGATGGGGGTGGTGGAGTGCATAAGAGGCGGACGGCAGGCGTCCAGCGCCCTTCACAGCCAAGTTACCAGCCAGCAGCGTTCCAGGGGTGGCATAGGGACAAACCTGCCCTTTCTTCTAGAAGCATCTATGACTCATTCAAGATGAAGAGTGTGTTGACGTTCTCCTAAGCCCTTAAAAGGGCTGGCCAACTCTGGAAAACAAGACAAGGCTTCATTTAGCATAATCAAGGTGATGTTCAGGAAAGGTTAAAGTTGGAGACAAGGGAGAAAATATTCTTCAAATGTTTTAACTTGAAGATTCTTAGTTGTCTTTGACGCTGCCCTCTCCTCTGACCAAGATCTGGGCAACACAATAAGACTCCAACTCAAAAAAAAAAGAAAGAAAAAGAAAAAACAATTAGAATCACAAATAATCTTACCACTCAGGGATAGCCATTCTTTTTTCTTTTTGTGAGTGGGAGTCTCACTCTGTCGCCCAGGCTGGAGAGCAGTGGCGTGTCCACAGCCACCCCAGCTTCAACCTGCTGGGCTCCAGCGATCCTTCCACCTCAGCCTTCCAAGTAGCTGGAACTACGGGTATGCACTACAACACCCGGCTAGTTTTTTATTTATTGTGGAGATGGGGGGTCTCACCAAGTTGCCCAGGCTGGTCTTGAACCCACAGGGGAATAGCCATTCTTAACATATACTTATCTAAATTATAGGACAATGGTTCTCAAAGTGTGTGTTTTGAGGCTTTGAGGTCCACTGGTATGAGTTAAAAGTCTCTTCATATACTTCAACCAAAAGAACATATTACAACAATATGCAAGCAGAAGCAAATATGAGACTCCAGGTGTCATTTATTAATCCAGGCGTTAAAGAGATTTGCAAAGATATGAAACAATGATACTCCTCTCAATAATTTTCTTTAAACAAAGTTTTTTAAAATAAAAAGCCAGCCCTGTGACTCATGCCTATAATCCCAGCACTCTGGGAAGCTGAGGCAGGAGGATTACTTGAAGCTCAGAAGGCAGGAATGAACTATGATCACATTACTGAGCTCCAGCCTGAGCAACAATTTTTAAAAAAATTTTGTTTATATTAATATACAATGGATTCTCAATGAATCAACCATTTTTTAAAAAAATAAAAAAATTTTTTTTTTGAGTTGGAGTCTCACTCTGTCGCCCAGACTGGAGTATAGTGGCCACTCCCGGCCACCGCAGCCTCGACCTGCTGGGCTCTGGCGATCCTTCTGCCGCAGCCTTCCAAGTAGCTGGAACTACAGGCGCGCAATACCACACCCGGCTGATTTTTTGATTTATTGTAGAGATGAGGTCTCACCAAGTTGCCCAGGCGGGTCTCGAACCTGCAGGCTCAGGCAATCCACTCACCTCAGCCTCCCAAGGCGCAGGATTACAGGCTGAGCCACCGAGCCTGGCTTTTTTTTGAAATTTCACAGCATCTATTCTTAAAATGGTAAAAAAAGAAAAAAGAAAAAAATGATAGATATAATTCACATAAGCAAAGGTTCTTTGGAAGTCTCAACATTTTTAAAAGTGTAAGGGGGTCGGTCATAAGACCAAAATGCTTAAGAAGTGCTTTTCTAGAATTTACACAGTCATATACTCAAATGCATCCACAAAAAAAGTATAGCTGTAGCATTTGTTATTTTGCCTGAAAACCCGCTGAATTCTTCTTTGCCTGCTCACTCACAGGAGACATTCTTTCCCAGTTATTCAGCAGTCCCATTTAAATTTCCTGAGGTACAACTGAATTTCCTCTTCTGTGAAATAGCTGGCTTAAAGAAAACCTCTTCCTTCTTCCAGATTTTAGAAACCAGCTACTTTATTAATGTTTAAAAGTGGCTGCTGGTCACATTTTGGAGCAAGCTGGCTCTTGGAATCAATCTAGCTCATAATCTCCAACAACTGCTTGTTAAATATGCATTAAACATAATTTTCTCCTTTTTTTCTCTGGAGGGCAAGCTGCACCTTGCTGAGCCCAATTCTATAAACTTCTTTTGAACAAAGATGCTCAATAAACTCCTGCTATGGTGATCATTATCTGGCAGCTCGGGTGAGGAGGAGGGCGGCATGGTTACACAAAAAATGGATGACACTTAATGAGGATAAAGTGACACTGACATCCCTTTATTCCTCACCTGGCCTTTCTTGAGCATTGTACAGAGGCAACCTATGATGAAAGGGAAAGTTGAGGGCTCTATAGTTATTCTTTTTCACTGGCAGATTGACTTACACTCAGTTTTATTTGGAAAGGTTAATTTTGTGGCTTAACAATCATGAGTTTATAAAGCAGAGTTAAGACACTGTGTTCCCGTTCTGTTTACTTAATCCAGACAGTCTGCCTTAATGCAGTTGAAGAAGACTAGGAACTTTAAGGAGAAGTAGCATGACACAGAATAACCTGAACACCAAAAGAGCTCTGAATTCTGCTTAGCTTTACATGGGATCATTATTAGTAAATTGTGGCATACATCTTTAAGCATAGCTCAGTAGTAGAGAAACACTTTTCATAAAAGTGTTTAGCAGAGTTAAACTAAATATACCTTTTAAAAAACCTTTAGTTTCATGAAAAAAAAAAAACTTCCCTAAATGGGGTTTGGTTTTGTTTTAACTGTGGGTTCCTGTCTATGTATGGTGTGCAAAATCAGTTTATTGGAACAAAATAGCTTTTGTAAAAACACCAAAACAAAACAGATATTGCAGCACAGCTGACAAGAAAATCTAATAATAATTTCATTAAAACCTTTTGTTCAGTGGTATGTGCTGTGTATACGTGCATATGTGTTATGTCTGTGTGTGGTGTATATGTGTCCAGGGTCACAATGGAAAATTTATTGTGAGTTACAATCAAATAGTTTGAAAATCACTACTTCTAAACCATATATTTCTCCAAACTGTGTGTGTCTGAGGTCCACCTTGATAAGTGACTTTCAGGGGCCACCATCTTTCCTCATCCCTTGGGGAAATCCCAGCTAGTCATGAATCTAGGGTCCGCCAAACCTTGGCTGCAGTCTGATCTCACTGCCACATTTAAAATCACTACGGCAGTCTCACAGAGGCACCAAAACTATGGTTTTATTGCTGCAAGACATGGCTTCTGCCTTATTAAATAGATGCCCTTACACTGAGGGAAGCCTAAAGAGTTAAATTTAGAACCTCAGAGTGAAAAACACCACATTTATTACAGTGGCCTCTAAGTAGGGAAGAAAGAGAACAGAAAATATCAAAAAGATTAGATCGAATAAAGCTCACTGTTGGGTGCACAGATGTTCAAAATATTTTCTACACTTGTTTGTATGTTTGATATACATTTTAATTTTAAAAATGAAAATTTTAAATGTAAAAATGTAAGCCATGGCAGGAGCAGTGGCTCAGGTGCAGTGGCTCAGGTGAGGTGAGAGGATTGCTTGAGCCCAGGAGTCTGAGGCTGCTATGCCCGTGCCACCACACTCCAGCCTGGGAAAGAAAGGAAAGCCCTGTCTCCAAAAATTAAATTAAATTAAATTTAAAAACTAACACGGCAGGTTAGGGTAATTTCATGAGAGTTTTTTTGTGCTGTTATATTTTCACTTTTGTTAGAAAACTGTGTATCCTTGGCACAGATCAACTGTGTGATCTTAGGGAAGTCATGTGATTTCTCTGGACCCTGCTCTTTCCTCATATGCAGATGAAGATGGGGCTCAGCCTCCCTGGAAGGGTCTGTCTGGATGATGGATCATGACTCCACAGTTGTTGCTGAGTGTGCCACATGGGATCGTGTGGCTTGCTCAGCTGCTCTGATGCTACCTGGCTGCCCTGTGGGCTGTCTGAGAGTGAGAGTCTCACTCAGGATGCTCCAATGCACAGAGCAGGGCAGAACAGCAGCTTCTTTTCCAAAGCTATCAGGCGACCCCCTTTTTTTTTTGGAGTCAGAGTCTCACTCCGTTGCCCAGGCTGGAGTGCAGTAGTATGCTCGTGGCCACCCCAGCATCCACCTGCTGGGCTTCAGTGACCCTTCTGCCTCAGCCTTCCAAGGAGCTGGAACTACAGACATGTGCTACCACGTCCAGCTAATTTTTTCATTTACTGTAGAGATGAAGTCTCGCCAAGTTGCTCTGGCTAGTCTCAATCCACTGGTCTCAGGCAATCCTCTCACCCTGGCCCCTCAAAGTGCTGGGATTACAGGATTGAGCCACCACGCCTGACCCCAGGCAACCCCTTTGATGACAAATGTCACCTACTGACACAGAACAAGTTCCACTTTGCTCTCCTGTTGTCTGTTTCTCTCTAGTATTATTTTAATCAATACTTTTCTTTCTAATATTATTTCAATAAGAGTAAAAATGTACACTGGGCATTGCTGGGTTTGAACCACCTGTTGGCGTTTATAGCCCAGATCCCCACAAACACCTTCTGCTGGCCATGAGAGCTGTCTCCCCTTGAGCAGAGAGAAAAAAGTACCACAACTGTCCTTCTCTGACTCACTCCTTGCCCACTTCACATACTTGCAGCACAAAAACAGTGCTTCTTTCTTTTTCTGGCTTTGAGTTTTACAATAAACCCCAACTGAGTAAGCAAAACAACTCCTCATTTCCAAGTCTTTTAAATAAACAAGCCCACTTAAAAGCAGCGCTGACCGCATGCACACACCATGAGTTAAGTGTACATAATTCTACACTAAAAAACAATTTAACTGGCTAGATAAAAGTTTGGGAGACATGAGCTTTTTTAAGTTGTGGGTTTAAAATCCAGCTCCCATTAGCAGTTACTGAAGATTATTTCCACTTGCTCGGCAAGATTTAACTGGTGATTTTAATCCTGAAGAAGATATAAATTTAAAAACACCGCTTAGGTCCAGGCATGGTGGCTTATGAGAGGCTGAGGTGGGAGGACTGCTTGAGCTCAGGAGTTTGAAACCAACCTAGGCAACATAGTGGGACCTTATCTCTATGAAAAAATCAAAAAATTAGCTGGCCGTGGTGGCATGCACCTGTAGTCCCAGGGACTTAGGAGACTGAGGTGGGAGGATTGCTTGCGGCCAGGAAGTTGAGGCTGCAATGAACTGTGATTATGTCACTGTATGTCAGCCTGAGCGACAGTGAGAACTGGACTAAAACATAATTAAAATAAAATGAAATGAAATAAAAAATACTACTTAAGATGAAGCATGCCTAAGGACTGGATACACTGACCTTTGAGCAATCCTTCATGGTCACTGCTTCAAGGTCAATGTGGCCAAGAAAAGTCTTCATCACCTACCAGGTTGCACAACACAGTCGGCTCAGGGGATCACTTATCCGTTCTGCAAAGGCTTAATCCAGAAACAATCACCACAGTTGAATATCATGGTTTCCTTATTTTATTTATTTTATTATTATTTTTTTTAGTTGAAGTCTCACTCTGTCACCCAGGCTAGAGGGCAGTGGCACGCTCCCGGCCACTGCAGCCTTAGCCTGCAGGGATCAGGCAATCCTTCTGCCTCAGCCTTCCAAGTAGTTGGAACTACAGGCACATGCCACCATGCCCAGCTATGTTTCCTTATTTTTTAATGCTGTAAAGTTTTCAACCTTATCCATTTTGACCCTCTAAACCACAACCAGCATTAAGTATACCTTAATATTCCCTCTATAAAACAGTTTCCTAACCAAAAAAAATTTTTTTAGAAATAGGGTCTTGCAGGACGGGCACAGTGGCTCACGCCTCTAATCCCAGCACTATGGGAGGCCGAGGTGAGAAAATTGCCTGAGCCTGCAGGTTCAAGATCAGTCTGGGCAACTTGGTGAGGCCACATCTCTACAACAAAATAAAAAACTTAGCCGGGCATGGTGGCACATGCCTGTAGTTCCGGCTATTTTGAAGGCTGAGGTGGAAAGATCACCTGAGCCCAGCAGGTCGAGGCTGTGGTGGCCATGAGCATGCCACTGCATTCCAGCCTGGGCAACAGAGTGAGACTCCAACTCAAAAAAAAAAGAAAGAAAGAAATGGGGTCTTGCTATGTTGCCCAGGCTGGTCTTGAACTCCTGGCCTCAAGCAGTACTTCAGCCTTTGCCTCCCAAAGTACTGGAATTTATAGGAAGTACAAATCACATTTAGAATGTGAGCACATTTGCTGAAGGAATATTCCACCCGAGTCAAGAAACAGAATGTTTCCTTGAATATTTTTATAGCACTTTTTGTACACCAGTAATTAATACAGCAATAATAAGTGCTTTTAAAGTACAAAAACAGGCCCAAAAGAACATCTGCCTAGAAAAGTGTTGGCTGTTATTATCCCCACTGGCACACATATATCATGTCTCATTACTATATACACTTGAGAAGAAACTGAGCTTAACACACAAACACACACACACACACACACACACACACACACACACACACACACACACGTATATTTGATTAATTCAAATTTTTCTTCACTTAACCTATCCTGGCATTCCATGTGTTCCAAATGAGTAGCAACCGTAAGTGTGTATTGTAAGATATAAATAACCACTTCATGGACATACCACTTTAGGATCACATAGTGGGATAAACATGGAAATGGTACCATGATCTCATATTACAGGAAAGAGGCTCTTCTAGCTGCACCAAGCTTCCCTGTAGACCTGTGAGAGGACAGTCCCAGTTCGCTGGCCTCCTAAGGACTTCTCATCGCAAGGTGGAATGCCTTCTACCCACTGCACCACACAAGACAGAGATGCAGCAACAATGGGGGCTCTACTCCAGGAGCCATGGGGGGAATTCAGAGCATCTGTGGACCTCTGAATTGTCTGCTCATTTTGGGTGATCTGGCTCTTGCCTCCTCAGTGAGGCCTCACCAGCAGGTCCAGGCAGGTCCCTGGCCCCTCTCTCATGTTTATTCCTGCATAGGACTTCGTGGCCTGTTCATATTCACTTGTGATGAAGACTTTCTTGGTCACAATGACCTTGAAGTAGTGACCATGAAGGATTTCTCAAAGATCAGTGTATCCAGTCCTTAGGCATGCTTAATCTTTTTTTTTTTTTTTGGCGTTGGCGTCTCACTCTGTCG
>NW_007247241.1:23945-41371 GCF_000164805.1 Carlito syrichta | reverse complement strand
CAGCCTCGACCTGCTGGGCTCCAGTGATCCTTCCACCTCAGCCTTCCAGGTAGCTGGAACCACAGGCATGTGCTACTACACCTGGCTAATTTTTGATTTATTGTAGAGACGAGGTCTTACCAAGTTGCCCGGGTGGGTCTTGAACCCGCGGACTCAGGCAATCCACTCACCTCAGCCTCCCAAAGTGCTGGGATTACAGGCTGAGCCACCAAGCCCAGCTGGCATTCTTCATCTTAAGTAATATTTTTATTTCATTTTAATTATTTTTTAGTGCACTCTGTCACTCAGGCTGAAGTGTAGTGGCATGATCATGGCTCACTGCAGCCTCAACTTCCTGGCCTCAGGCAATCCTCCCACCTGAGTGTCCTGAGTGTCTCCTGAGTGCTCATTTGGGGTGGTTACAGGCATGAGCCACTCACACCTACACCCTTAGCCAGATCTTTCTAAGGCAACAGCCCATAGATAGTTTTCTTTAAATTCTCAAAAGAGCCTGTGACCCCCAAAAAGGTTAATAAAAACCTACTGAATTAAAAAGGGAAAAGAAGAAAGTAAGACAGGGGGAACAAGCTAAAGGAACTGAAGAGGAGAGCTGACTCTTCTGACTGACTAAGACGTGATGAGAGAACCTAAAAAAGGTTGCAGTGAATGGACCCTGAGAACAAGGTGGGGGCGAGAGAGGCTTATGGCTGCACATTACTGAGTATCTATCTTCATGACAAGCACCTTATGTGCATTGACTCACTGATCACTGCCATGGTTGTGTGTGGTCATTAACCCCACTTGACACATAAGGAAATCGAGGCACGTGGCGAATAAGTACTTCGCCCAAGGTCATACCACTAGTAAGCGGCAGTGCCTGGACTCACACCTACACCTTTAGCCACTGCACCATAATACCACTCCCAATGGAGATGGGAGGAAGGCAAACCTAGACTGAGACTGAAAGACATCCCCCTCCCCCACCTGAGCTGGGCCCGAGCTGTGCTGAAACAGAACAGATGGAGGAAGGAGACTGGACGGCAGGAAGGTAAGAGAGAAGCCCTCCAAGGACTCCTCAGTCTTCAAGATGCTGTGGTTCCAAAGGGTCACGGAGCACAACAGAAGGGCTGACGCATGTCCTAAAGGAAAGGACAGACCTGAGCCGAGCTGCATCTGTCAGCCACCATTCATTCGCTCATCCATATGTGTCAGCAAACATACCTACCGGGAGTGCCTGTCAAGTGCTGGGCCCTGCCTGACGGGGAGCTGAGCAGACATGGCCCTCCCCCTTACGGAGATCTGCACAGGAAATAAGTAAATATGAACAGGCTACGGAGCCCTATGCAGGAACAAACATGAGAGGGGCCAGGGACCTGCCTGGACCTGCTGGGGAGGACTCACTGAGGAGACAAGAGCCAAGAGGACGAGAGAATGCAGCCACTCCAAGGGCTGTAGAGCGAGAACTCCACACAAAACTGCAAAGGGGCTGCAAAGGGCTGGCGAGAAGAGTGGACAAGGCAGGGGGTGGCTGGAGGTGAGGCAGGAAGGGAAGGCGTGAGGGGCCCTGCCAGAGCTTGGCGGCAGCATGCAGAAGATGGCCTCACTTAAGTGCAAAGGGGAACCTTTGAACAGGTTTAAAAGACCAAGAAATTAAATGACTTGGCTTGCATTTTTAAATGATCAAGCTGGTTGCTTATGTGAAGAATGGATCAGATGTGGAAAGCCCACAGGCGGAAGACCCCACAGAAGGACAAGTGAGAAGACTGGGAGAGCCTGCAGGGGTGGCAGCTGCTGGGGGGGTGAGACCAGAGCAGTGCATTTGGTTGTGTTTGAAGATGGGGCTTCTAGAGAATATCTTACTGATTTTGAGAGGAAACAATCAGTCAAAAGGAGAAATTCATGTTGCAAAAGAGAGGGGAAGTGGGATAACAGAAGAGAAGAGAGAATGGGAGCAGATACGGGCAGGCTTGGCCTTCTGGTCACAGGAAGATTAATGTGTTCCCATCGAAGATTCTAAGGTTCCAATGAGAGCTCTGAGGAGCAAGGGAAAGGTGGGAAGCAGAGGGAGGGTGGGGAGGCAGGAATGTGGTCTGGATAGAAAACAAAAAGCAAACTCCAGCAGAACTGACACAAAGCCAGCACCAAGGAGCATCAGAAAAAGTGGCTCCACTCTCAGAATAAATGAGCAGAGATATTTTAGGATGCTTAGCCTGAAACCTGAGTTGGTATCACTGGGCTCTTCTCTCCTCTGTGATACAGGGGTGACCAGGGTTGAATAAAAAAGCAGAAGAGCGGGACAGGTACTTGGCCACTTATCCATAAGAGTCACAAAAATATCACTGTAATCAACTCTCGAATTATGAGCTGGTCACATTCCAACTAAAGTAAGCAGCGCCCTCAAGTAGGGGGAAAAAAAACCAAAACACTCCTCAATATGTTTTATGATGAGCATGCCACTCAGCACCTGAAAGTTAAGAAAGTCAGGAGAAATTCTGAAATGATAATAGAGTGTCATGCTCTTACAGAAAGAAAGGATAAACTTGATTGTCTTTTGAACCCTTTTAATATCATAGTTTTAGAGGAAAGGATTGGAGATAAACACATTCACATCCCTGAAGAATGCATGTGAAACTGACCATACTGGGGGGCTGCCTTTGAAAAGGAATGGTGGCCAGATCAGGAAAAGGGCAGAAGACATTTCACTTTGCATCTTGAATTAACTGAAAAATGCTTCCCGAGTCAGAAAAAATCACAATAGAAAACTAAGAAGAGAACTACAGAAAAGTGGCAAATAAATTTTCTCATTTTTTTTCCAAGCCCTGATTCTGCTTCAGAAGAAAAATCAGAATTGAATATTTCCCTGATTAATTTTTCACTAACAGCCAGGCTCGGTGGCTCAGCCTGTAATCCCGCGCCCTTTGGGAGGCTGAGGTGAGTGGAATGCCTGAGCCCGTGGGTTCGAGACCCGCCTGGGCAGCGAGACCTCATCTCTACAATAAATCAAAAAATCAGCCGGGCGTGGTAGCGCATGCTTGTAATTCCGGCTATTCGGAAGGCTGAGGTGTAAGGATCGCCGGAGCCCAGCAGGTCGAGGCTGCGGTGGCCAGGAGCGGCCACTGCACTCCAGTCTGGGCGACAGAGTGAGACTCCAACTCAAAAAAAAAAAAAGATTTTTTTTCATTAACAAAGATTACTTTTTCCACCCTTCTTCAACCATTTTTTTTCTTTTTCTTTCTTTTTATTTTTTTACAAGATAGGAGTCTTGGTATGTTGCCCAGGCTGATCGTGATCTCCTAGGCTCAAGTGATCCTTCCACCTCAGCCTCCCAAGTCGCTTGGGATCACAGCCGTGAGCCACCATGCCCAACCTCAACATGTTTTGAAGTGGTACCATGAGTCTCTCAGTAGTTCTCACATATCTCAATCCAGCTCTTGGTAAGGATATAGGAAGACTGGATATCCCGTGTCTGTGTGGAAAGTAGGGTGCTAGTTACACTAAAATGTGGCTCCATGTTTCTCTTACATCCAAGGCAAGTCTTGTGCTGAAAAGTCTAACGGTAGGCAGTGACCACGTTACGAACAAGGACAACCTATTCATTAGGAGCTTTTACTTGTCCTAAAACTTTAATCAAATAGCCAGAACTCAGCAGAGAAACAAGATAACAGAACCAACATAACCTTTCACTTACAGTAGAACCCAAATAGGGTTACAACAAAGTGGGCCTGTGTTAGAGACCACTCTTAATATAGACCTCATGCTAATATGCTTTTTTATTTGTAGTAGAGGGCTTTGGTTGAGATTTCATGTTTACATAAATTTATAGCATCACATCACTGACAAGGCCATTCTCTCTCTCTTTCTTCATATATTTGTAACTCTTTATGTGTTTATAAAACAACCCACATTCTCAAGAAGAATAAGAATCAAGGCCAACTATGTCAGCATAAATAATTATCAGTCACAAACTGAAGATCCTTAGGAATCTATTTTTACTGAATTGTTCATAAACTGATGAATAACTGTTGCCCTTAAAGTTAAAAAAAAAAAAATCAAACTTTTTGTAACTTCGCAACCTTGGGAAGACTAAATCAGATCTTATGCAACATCAAGTATCCTTACTCCAGCAATTCTGACCCATGACAAGCTGGGTCTACCACAAATATAAACTTAAGAAAGATTATTTGTCTTACAAAATGAGTCATGATACGTGTAAAAGTATGCATCAGTTTACAAAAATCTGATTCATATACAGCTTTTTCAGTAATAAATATCCGTTCATTCAATCAATACTTGCCAAGCTTTTTCTGTGTTGTGTTGTTTAGATCTAAATGCTCAACTTCACAAATTTTGCTTCCACGGGTGTGTCTCATTCTTTGGTCAGAAGCAATCTATACTCCTAGCAGAATTAAGAGATCTAGTTTACATTTCTACTCCCAAGATATAATTCTAACTTTAAAAATATACTGTGGTCATCCTATCATCTGTTTTTGTTGTGCACTAAAGAGTATCATTATTAGCAAACTGCAGAACAAATCAAATTCGTTTGGGGGACATTTTATCTTATAAACTCTTTGCCCATCAAAACACCAAACATCTTTAAAACTTTAAGAATTTTACAACCATTCCAGTTTTTTTTGTAAGCATTACAATATTATTTTACTGATGTAGTCAATGAACCTGTTTTTTTTTTTTTTAATGTTTCCAGCATGTCCTTTAGAAAACAGACAAGCTGTACTTTTCTAAATTTCGGATGATATCCACATAGAATAGCTTAATTAGCTCAGATTTGAAAAAGGGATAGCTCTCTTTTTAAAAATTAAGTGTTTAAAATTGGTGTTGTAAACTGGGCTTGGTGGCTCAGCCTGTAATCCCCGCCCTTTGGGAGGCTGAGGTGAGTGACTGCCTGAGCCTGCGGGTTCAAGACCTGCCTGGGCAACTTGGCGAGACCTCATCTCTACAAGAAATCAAAAAAATTAGCCGGGTGTGGTAGCGCGCGCCTGTAGTTCCAGCCACTTGGAAGGCTGAGGCGGAAGGATCGCCGGAGCCCAGCAGGTCGAGTCTGCGGTGGCCGGGAGCGGCCACTGCACTCCAGTCTGGGCGACAGAGTGAGATTCCAATTCAAAAGAAAAAAAAAAGAAAAAAGAAAAAAAGAAAAAAAATTGGTGTTGTAGGTAATCAGACATATTCAGCTTTTTTCTCATTGTAAAGTCATGTCAGGACAACTTGGGTGCCATTTTTTAACCCTGGTGAGTGTTTAAGAACAAGAGAAATAAGCTCTCCTCAGACACATGCATGTACTCCCTCTCTCCTCGCTCCTCAGCCTCATCTCTCCCTCTAAATTAATGCAGTTCAGCTGAAAAGGGTGGCATGGCAGGAATGGTGCATCACAGATACACCACACAGATGACAGGGCATGTTTTTCAAAATGTTCCCTATTTTTCATTCAGAACTTCTCATATGCTAACATACAAGTCACGTTGATGGGGCCTATTCAAAAATTTAGTCAACGCCTTTATTCTAGCCTATAGTTCACGGTGGTAAACACAACAAATGACCTTTCCCTTTTCTTCTTTCCCACTTTGGTCCTCTGAGAAATATAAATCTCAAAAAGAATGCAGGACCAAAAGTTTTTCCTAGTACGACCAAAACATTTTACTATCTTTTTCTTGTGCTTAGGAGTAGAAATTATTTCTAAAAAGCCCTTTAAAATCTCCTCTGTGAAGCCATCCTGAAGTACTTCTGAACATTTTCATTCTGTGATTCAGCCAAGTGTTTGTTGAGACTCTGCCATTTGTTGGGTGTTCTGCCATGGGCTATAGTTTCCCACATGCAAAATATGCATTGCCTATGGAATAAAAAGAACTTAAAGTTGGGACACAGTGCTATTATTAACCTGCTTCAAACACACAGAGTCTTAAAAATGTAATAAAAATAGGGGGGGTGCTATTTCTGGCCTTACTAAATGGTTTACTGGGGAAGGAGACAGATATGTTCCTTCGTTTTATTTTTTCTTTATTTTAAACATAGGTGGCTACACATTAATTTCATTGTGAGAGTCTGGGTCAGCTCAGAAGCCATGTATTTTCTTTATCATACCAGGCCTGGTGAGCCCCACTATCTGTAACTGGCACTCACAGAACAGATTTCCTGGTTCCCTAGGCCAGAGCTGGATGGACTTAAGCTGCTCCAAGTTGCTACATTTTTCTCCAGGTGGAACTCTCTAGAAATGCAGGTATGGTGCAACTAAGGAGATGACACCAATTAGAGCCCTAATATTTCTGCAGGAACACTCATCTACTTCCATTTGGCATCAATTAACTGCTGCATTCCCACCACACAAACAAGCGCTTTTTTAGACCTGCAGTTTGGATTCCTATTGTTGGGAAAGAATCCCAGAAATTAAAAACAAAACAAAATTAAAAGCTGGATCTGTACTGGAGTAAAAGTGAGCTCATACATCATAACAAGCTCTGTACCTTCTCACGCTAGAAAAACACACAGAAAATGACAATGCTGGAAATATTTTGGTCAGCAACAGTGGTAGTACAGAAGTATCCATGAAATGGCATTATTGAGTGACAAGGCTTGATTGTACCACTGGCTTGAAAGATTAAGCTGAAGGAGAATTTATCTCCTACTGGAGCCACCCAAGTCAGACAGATGTAAGGAAAGAGCCTTACAAAGTCATGGCTGATCATCCATTAACCAGGAGAACACCCATGAATAATGAAGCTGGTTATTGTGCAGAACAAAAATTCTTCCTCTATAGATTTAGTCACTGAATCTAGACGAACAAGTAGATTTTTATGTGCTCAGAAGTCATGAAACACAGCAAAAGCCAAGAGGGATACCCCAGTCTACAGAAGTAGTAACCTAGCAAGTATAAAGAAAATATGAGGAAAGACATTTTCAACCTTAAAAATGATGATATAGCCCACAAATGAATGAGACTAAGTTCTTCCTATGAAGCCTTGTATATAAAAGGCCACATTTTGACCAAATCAAGCCAAATTTTCCATCAAATAGCCTGTTTATATAAATTTAACCAATCTTTTGAGCTTTAACATTGACATCACCAACTGTCCATAAAAATTCCAGTCTTTGGAGAATGAAATGGGTCAGACTGTGTCACGAACAACAGAGCTGTTTTCTCAGTAGGTTTAAGATTTACTTAGTAGATAATTTCTCAGTGATGCTTAACTTTAAAATAATCCAGCATGAAGCCACAACTGAGAAAGATCATTAGTTGTACTCTTGAGCAGCAAAGCAAAGAGAATAATAAGAAGTACTTTTAAGCAAAGAATACGTGAAGATACTCATGTGCACGATCTCAAACAGGTCAACTCAGCATCGTCCAGTCTTCTGGAAGTGCTGGCATTTTACCGGGCTAGCTATTTTTAGTTGTAAAATTAGAACATAGTAAAAATCATTAGTATGCCCTCATGTTATTTACTAAATTAAATAGATTTCTTGTTGAAAATCTAAATTTTGTCCGAAATGGCAAGGGTTGATGAGAATGGGATTAATAAGAATTTGTAGAAATAGTTGGATCAAGCATTTTGGAAATTATTTGCCATTGTCGTGTAAAGTTGAAATCCGCATATTTTAAGACCTAGTAATTCTGCGACCTAGTAATTCTGCAACCTAGTCTATAACTTAGATTAGTTTTCAGACCTCAAATAGAAATGATTAATGAAGTTAATTTCCTGAGTCTCAACCAGCATTTAAAAAAACAGACTAAATTTTATCACAGTCATTGTTCAAAAATAACATTTCTTGTCGTTTCTGAAGCAATGATTGATAGATAAATAGATGGACAGACAGGCAGATGGATGTATTTGTGTATATGTCGTGTTGGGTTATAGTTTAAAAAGTAGTTGAAAGGTACTTCCCTAAGTAAACCATTGCATGTACTATCATACTCATAGCAGCATTACTCAAAATAGCAAAAAGCTAGAAATAACCCAAATTTTCATCAACTGAAGGATGAATAAATAAGTGATGGAATCATCTTAAATGGAATATTATATTGTAATAAAGACATTAATTATATGCACAAAGATTGATCTTAAAAACATAATGCTAAATGAAAAAAAGCAGAGTCTAGAAGACTATGAGTACTTGGAGTATGAAATCATTTTTATAGTTTGAAAACAAATAAAAACTAGACATCATGGAGAAACAAGTGTGATTAGATTATATTTTAAAAATCAAGACCATGAAAAGCAAAATTTATGTTATCGATACTTCTAAGCAGAAGAGAAGTAGCATAATAGGAAGATGTGACATTAGTAATGTGTTGCATCTTTTATTATATTACATTATCATATCATATATTATTATAATGGTCTATTATAACTCTTAAAAATTTTGTATATTCTTTTCAATGTAGCAAATATTATATAAAATATTTTAATTAATTTAAAACACCATTTTAGAGGACATTCATGACACGGTCCCTATTGTTTTTTTTAAATGACACACAATAATGGAACATATTCATGGGGTACATAGTGATGTTTCTATACATACAATGTATATTGATCAGATCAGAGTAATTAGCAATATTCCTCAGCAGACAAGGGTTCAACAACCAAAGTCCAAAGATGAAGAAAAAATAAAAATACAATAGATAATTAGAACAGCCTTAGAACACTTAATAAGAAAGTTAAGAATAAGTATTTATTGAGTATCCACTATCCACAAGCTATAAAGTTACAAAACTAACACCCAAAACTATTAATGAGCTGCCTAAGAGTTACATTACTTGTTATAGACTGTAAACCCTTTCCTGGCTTCCCGGCTGCATTCTTGCCATTCTGCTTCCTGACCTCTTCATTCCCACCCCCTTTTTTTTTTTGAGTTGGAGTCTCACTCTGTCACCCAGGCTGGAGTGCAGTGGCACACTTACAGCCACCCCAGCGTTGACTTGCTGGGCTCCGGAGATTTTTCTGCCTCAGTCTTCCAAATAGCTGGAACCACAGGCGTGTGCTACCACACCTGGCTAATTTTTGATTTATTGTAGAGATGAGGTCTCGCCAAGTTGCCCAGGCGGGTCTCGAACCTGCAGGCTCAGGCAATTCACTCACCTCAGCCTCCCAAAGCATGGGATTACAGGCTGAGCCACCGAGCCCAGCCCATTTTCCCTCTTCAAAGTCCAGCCACCTCCTGATACCCGCCTGACACTTCATACTTCTAATGTGTCACTTATCCCACCTCCCCAAGGCTGTGATTCTTTTAACCCCCAAGTGAAGTCTTACTGAGAATCCTGAGCCAACCCACTAAAGAGATGGCCACGAACAAAGCCCTTGTTGATGCATCTTACCACCCCAAGAACACTAACTGGCAGTGATTTGTGATCAGTTCATCTATGTCACATTCTCCTTCACTTCCATGGCATGGATAGCTGTCAGTAGTGAGGGTTCCAAACTGCCTGCCCAACCCCACTCACCTCGATCTCCTGCAGTCAGGTCCAGCCAGCACTTGTTAGCTTCAGGTCAGATTCACCAGCTATCCTCTATCACTCCATCAATCTTAAATTCTCAAATCTACTTCTTCCTCAGTTTTCCCAGCTCATCCCTTTTCTAACGGGTCCCAACTTTCTACACTCATATGTACCAATGATTTTCTTACTGTAAACAATGCTGTGATTTATACGTACACCCTTCACTAAAATGTGAGCTCCCGCAAATCTCTGTACCACCAAAGGGTCCAACATAGGTTTCTTGGCCTCAGTATTGCTGACATTTAGGGCTGGATACTTTTGTATGCGGATTGTCCTGTGCATTATAGGATATCTAGCAGCATCCCTGGCCTCTATCCATTAGACGTGAGTAGCACACACCCCCACCAAATTGAAACAACCAAAAAGGTCTCCAGATATTGTCAAAAGTCTCCTATTGCTTTCGGTTGAGAACCATGGATTTAACATAAATCATGAATCTGCTCACTAATTACAAGATCTTTTTGATTTGGACGATTGTGAAAAACGAAATAGAATTTTGGAGAAAGATGAATTCAATGTGAATTTAAATATTCGGAGAGAACTTGGTCTGCCCATCGATTACTTGAAGCCTAGGCACAGAAAATCCAGAGCTTTGATTTTGTTTTCCTTTTAAGTTGGTCTTGGGACTGCTACCTAGTGCAATTATTTAGGCTGAAGATACTAGATGGATTTGGATCATGGTTTTTATATTCAGATATTCAGAAATAGTATTTTCCTGGCTAGCTTAAACTTTTGTGATTTAGGGTTATTTTGAACCGCCTTAGTAAAAACCAAAGAATTCAGACTTGAGTGATTGTCACAGAAAGAGAAGAACAGCAGTTTCCTATTTATGTTATGTTCCCTTAATCAAATAATAACGTACAGTTACAAAATGGATTTGAAAAGACTTAGTTTTAAATTGACAAACATAAAAGGGAGAAAATCAACCTCTTTCTCATTCTCTCATTCTACTCCCACCTGTCCTGTTGCCAATGCTGTTGTGTTTTTATTTTCTAAAATTCTTTCAAAACCATCTGTTCCTCTCCATTCCCCATTGACCCCCCACTCCCCTAAATCTTCCCCTACTCCCTTTTTTTGAGTTAGAAGTCTCACTCTGTTGTCCAGGCTAAGGTGCACTGGCATGATCATGACGATCACGGCTCACGGCTGCTTCAACCTCCTGGGCTCACATGATCCTTCCACCTTCAGCATCCTGAGTAGCTGGGACTATAGACATGCATCACCATGCCTGCATAATTTGTTGAGTTATTGCACAAACAAGATTTCACTATGTTGCTGGTCTTGAACACCTGGCCTCAAGCAATTCACCCAACCTTGGCCTCCCAAAATGCTAGGATTACAGGCATGAGCCACTGTGTCCAGTCCTAAATCTCTTTTACAAGTTGCCAGATTTCTAGATGGGTATGGTGGCATGTCTGTAGTCTTATCTCCTGGTAAGGCTGAGGCGAGAGATCACTTGAGTCCAGGAGTCCGAGTGACAGAGAAAGACTCTATCTCTCAACATAAATAAATAAATAGCTAGATTTCTAAAGTATAATCTGATCCTACAGTTCTCATGTTACAATGTCTCTGTAGCATGTGTGTAAATCCTAAGGATTTCCTTTCTTCTCTTCCCTTCCCTGCAGTTTGTGTTCGTGAAAAACAAAAAAAGCTAGAAAAATATGGAAAAGTTCCTAAAAAGAATGCTCAAATAACCACTGCTCACTCAATCAGACACAATAATCACTATTAACATTTTTGTAAATCTTTTTCCTACTTTTTTTCTAAATAAATGTACACTTTAAAATAAAAATTCACTTATACATGTCTTATATTCTGCTTATTTCAACGAATGATCTACTACAACCATTTTCATATTATTAAATACTTTGTTTTTTAAATTTTGTGGTAGCCAGAATAATATCCAACTTTTAATTTTAAGTTGCATTTGAACTTTACTTGCAATACTTTCTTGTGCCATTATTTGAAAAAAAAAAAAAAAGACAGATTTAGAGCCCTTTATGTATAGATTTTGCAAGTTGGTTTTCAACAGTTTCAGAGTAATTGCTAAAACAAAAACAAAACCTAGTGAAAATTTCCCCCTACTCAGCAATAAATCCATCAAAGTCCTTTATACTTCTAATTACACGAGTCCTAAGTAATGCTTTATTCTTACAAAAATTACAGCATTTAGATAAGGTCAAATCTCACCTGACCATTAGTCACAATTCCCAAGTCCTCATGTACTCTCTCGTGTGACTATTATTACTTTGGGCTTACTTTTAGGTATTTTTACTCTACTTATCCTTACATATAGAGGTCCTTACAAAACATATAGCATTCGTTTCAGCTTTTAAAAATATTTAATTGCCGGGCACAGTGGCTCAAGCCTGTAATCCCAGCACTTTGGGAGGCTGAGGTGAGAGGACTGCCTGAGCTCACAGGTTTGAGACCAGCCTGGGCAACTTGGTGAGACCTTGTCTCTACAATAAATCAAAAAACTAGCTGGCATGGTAGTGGGCACCTATAGTTCTGGCTACTTGAAAAGCTAAGGCGGAAGGATCGCCTGAGCTCAGGGGGTTGACGATGGGGTGGCCGTGAGCATGCCACTGCACTCAAGCCCGGGTGACAAAGCGACACTCAAACTCAAAAAAAAAATTTAATCATTCTGCAATTTTTTGAGGTTATTTTCTGTTATCATTATGTAAATCTAGGTGCTTCATAGTATTCCACACTGTAACAAAGACCATTCTGCTTAAGCCCAACTTGCTATTCATAGTGTATGAAATCTAAAGTGTATTCATGTTGATCTGCTTAAAAACTAGCATTGGCTGGGTGCGGTGGCTCAAGCCTGTAATCCCAGCACTTTGGGAGGCTGAGACAAGAGACAAGCACTCTGGGAGGCTGCCTAAGCCCTGGGGTTCAAGACCAGTCTGGACAACTTGGTGAGATCTCTACAATAAATTTTAAAAATTGGCCAGGTGTGGTAACACGCTCCTGTAGTTCCAGCTACTTGGAAGGCTGCGGTGGCTGTGAGCATGCCACTGCACTCCAGCCTGGGCAACAAAGTGAGACTCCAACTCAAAAAAGAAAAGAAAACTATCATTAACTGAAGGAATGTGGGCATCTTGAGAAGAAATTCCAAAATATTTTCCTTTTTCTAAGTAATAAGAATGAACAATGGGATTTGATAACCCGATTTTTATAAACATAGGAAAATTTTTATTTTTGAAAAGTGCTCATGAAATAAAACTATTACATGATGGGGTTAAAAAAGGTATATTTCATTTATGTTTTCAGTTATAATTGCTCCATTCATGTAGATTCTGACTTACAAGGAGTTACTTATCCAAAGTTCATTATTGGGAACATTCCAAGGTGATGGAAATGTCTTAATAAGGGTGTGGATTAGTTACCCTTATTAGAGGTATGTAACAGAGAAGTTAATTTTTGGTCTACACTTAAAGAAGTTGGAAATATGAACTGCCTTATAGTATTTTAAAATTTGAATTCACAATTTAAAACTTTTTCTGGAAGAAGCTTAAGCAATATAGCAAGACCTCATCTCTACAAACAAAATTTAAAAATTAGCCAGGTGTGGTGGTGTATACCTGTAGTCTCAGCTACTTGGAAAGCTGAGGAAGAAGGATGACCTGAGCCCAGGAGGTCGAGGTTTCAGTGAGCTATGATCGTGCCAAGCATTCCAGCTTGGGTGACAGAGTGAGACCCTGACCACTGCCCACTCCCACAAAAAAAAAAAACTTTCCCTGGAAGAAATCACCAGGCCCAGAAGGTTTCACTGGCAAATTCTATCAAACTAATTTAACAGTTCACAAACTCTTCAGAATATAAAAAGGGGGGACAATTCCCAATTCACTTTATGAGGACAGCCTAACCTTGGTACAAAAAATCTGGTTACAATATAAGAAAAAAGAAAACATAAAAACTATTCAGAAACATAGATATAAATATCCTTAACAAAGTGATAACAAATCATATCCAGGAGTATAAAAAGTGTTAATGCATTATGACAAAGTGCATTAACACTTTTTATCACAGAAATGCAAAACTGATATTACATTTAAAAATGAATCAGCATGTTTCACCATATTAACAGAATAAAAGTGAAATGCCATCTATTAACATCTTAGTAGATGAAGAAAAAAATTCAAAAAAAGCCAATACCCATCCATGAGTTTTAAAACTTTATTAACTCTCAGCAAACCAGAAGTTGGAGCAAATTCCCACAATCTGTACAGGCCAATTGCAACCTACAGACAACATAGGAATGAATAGTGCCACTTGTATATTGTATACCTAATCCTGAATTGTAACCCCCATCTTAAAAAAAAAAGGGTCTGACATGGTGGTTTAGCCTGTAATCGCAGCACTTTGGGAGGCTGAGGCAAGAGGATTGCCTGAGTCTGGGGGTTCGAGACCAGCCTGGGCAACTTGGTGAGACCCCATCTCTACAATAAACCACAAAAACTAGCTAGGAATGGTGGCATGCATCTGTAGTTCCAGCTACTTGTAAGGCTGAGGCAGAAAGATTGCCTAAGCCCAGCAGGTCGAGGCTATGGTGGCTGTGAGCATGCCACTGCACTCCTCTAGCCTGGGTGACAAGAGTGAGACTCCAACTCCCCCCCAAAAAAAGAAGGAATGGTGAAATACTGAATCCTTTCCCTTAACAGTGGAAACAAAAGCAAGGAAATCTATTCTCACTGCTATTCACCAGTGTATGGATGTTCCAGTCAGTGCAACAAACCAAGAAAAGAAACATACATAAAGATTAGAAATGAAAAGGTAAAACTGTTTGCATTCACAGGCAACAGAAAGAACCAAGGAGGGAAATCCTAAAGAATCTACAAACAAACAAACAAAAAAACCTGTTGAAACTATTTAGTGAATTTAGAAAGTTGCTGGATAAAAGGTAAAGGTCCAAAAACAACTATATTCCTATTTTACCAGCAACACCAGCAACAAGTGGAAAATTATATGAATAAAATACAATAGCATAGAGAACCACAGAACACTTAGGAATAAGATTAACAAATTATAAAGAACTCTACAATGACAACTGTGAAAACACTGCAGAAAGAAATTAAATAGAGAGCTATACCATGTTCATGGATGTGTACACTCAATATTATTAGGATTTCAGTTCTCTCCCAAATCAGCCTATGGATTCTATGCCATTTTGACCAAATTTCTAGCAGTATTTTTTGTATAAGTTGATAGTGTGATTTTTAAATTGTTATGAAAAAGTATTTAGGCTATCACAAAATCTTAACCAGGGATAAGGAGAATAGAAAGAGTGCAGACTTCTTGGGCACCTGAGTGACGGTAAGGCATTCATCAAAATGGCAAATTCAAGAGAAATTGAATGAAGTTGGGGTGGCACCAATGCAATAAAATGTATTTTTGATTAACTGAGTCTGAAGTAGTGAGGTTGGATAGAAGATTTGGAAGAAGTAAAATATCAAAATGGAATTCAGTAGATAGTATGATTCAGTATCTGGAGCTCAAAGGACAGGGCTGAACTGAAGGATGCAGTCCAAATTTATCAGCATATGAGGGGAAAAGGAAACTATAGTTTGGATGAGATTATATAGTATGTAATAAGCAGAAAAAGAACATTTGATTAAATTGTAAAGTGACCTTCTAACTGATCTTCCTGCTTCACACTTGCCCCTCTCTGTCTGTTCTTAACACAAGCCATGTTGACCCTGTGAAAATATAAGTTAGGTTATGACCCTTTTCTGTTCAAAATCTTCCAAGGGTTTGAGTCACTCTAAATAAAAGCCAAAATCCTTTAAATAGCCTACAAAGTCTCACACCACTTCCCAACTCTGGTGGCACATTAGAATGATCCTACTTGAACATGCACCTCTAGCACCTCAATGAGTTCTTTTCCTTCTACTCTTCCCTTTGCTCTCTCCATACCTGCAACAAATGCCTCCTTACTTTCCCTTGAACATGCCAGACATGCAATTACCTCAGAGCATTTACTGTTTCTCCAATGCTCTCCCTTTTGGTACACACATGGTTGTTGCTCTCATTCCCTTCAAAACTTTACTCAAATATCTCAGTGAAGTCTTCCCTGATTATCTTAGTCTAAATGGCAAACTCTCACTACTCCTACCTTACTAACCATCCTTACTTGATTTACTTTCCCCCAGAGGATTTATCACTAACATACTATTTATTTTACTTATATTTTAAAATTTTATTGTAGTGAAATTCACATAACATAAAATCACCTATTTTTTTTTTTTTGAGTTGGAGTCTCACTCTGTTGCCCAGGCTGGAGTGCAGTGGCATGCTCATGGCCACCGCAGCCTCGACCTACTGTTCTCAGGTGATCCTTCTGCCTCAGCCTTCCAAGTAGTTGGAACTACAGGCATTCACCACCACGCCCAACTAATATTTTGATCTATTGTAGAGATGAGTTCTCGCCAAGTTGCCCAGGCTGCTCTCGATCCCGTGGGCTCAGGCAATCCTCTTACCTCGACCTCCCAAAGTGCTGGGATTATAGGCATGAGCCACCACACCCAGCAAAATCACCTATTTTTAAGTGAACAATTCAGTGGCATTTAGTATGTTCACAATGTTGTGCAACCAACACCTTTATCTAGTTCCAAACATTTCCATCACTCCAAAATAAAACCCCATAGCCATGCAGTTTTTTTTTTGTTTTTTTTGTGTTTTTTTTGCTGTTGTTGTTTTTCCTATTCCTCCCTTACCATTAGCCCCTGCCAACTACCAATATCCATTGTCTTTGTGATTTTACCAGTTCTGGATATTTTATATAGATGAAGTCATAAAGTATATGATCTTTTTAGGTTTTCCTTTTTTCTTTCTTTCTTTCTTTCTTTCTTTTTCTTTGAGTCAGGGTCTCACTCTGTCATCCAGACTGGAGTGAAGTAGCACAATCTCGGCTCACTACAGCCTCAACCTCCTAGGCTCAGATGATACTTCTGCATCAGCCTCCCGAGTAGCTGGGAATATAGGCATGCACACCATACCTGGCTAATTTTTTATTTTTTGTAGAGACAGGGTCTTGCTATGTTGCCTAAGCTGTTCTCAAACTCCCAGGCTCAAGCATTTCTCCTGCCTTGGCTTCCCAAAGCACTGGGGTTACAGGAGTGAGCCAACACACCTGGCCAGTGCATGATCTTTTGTATCTTGCTTCTTTCACTTAGGACAATGTTTTCAAGGTTCATCCACATTGTAACATGCATCAATGTTTTATTCCTTATTATAGCATATGTATACACAAACACATGCATGCACAATTACATGCATTTTACACACACACACACACACACACACACATCAATACATTTCTTCATCCATTCAACTGTTGATAGACATTTGGAATAGTTTCACCTTCAGGCTACTGTGAATAGTGCTGCTGTGAACACTTGTGAGTATCTGTTTGTGTAGCTCTTTTCAGTTCTTTAGGGCATATGCCTAGGAGTGGAATTGCTGGGTCATATGGTAATTCTGGGTTTAGCTTTTTGAGAAACTGCCAAACTATTTTCCACAGCAGCTGAACTATTTTACATTTCCACCAGAAATGTATGAGAGTTTCAATTTCTCCACATTCTCACCAACACTTGTTGTCTCCACTGTTTTTGTTTTTATTATAGCCATCTTAGCAGATGTGAAGTGGTATCTCATTGCGGTTTTTGTTTAAATTGCCCTAATGACTAATGAAGTCGAGCATGTGTTTGTTGGCCATTTGTATATCTTCTTTGGACAAATTTCTATTCAAGGTTTTTGCTCATGTTTTTTTCCTCACCCACTCCTTTTGGTCTTTTTTTTTTTTTTTTTGAGTTGGAGTCTCACTCTGTCGCCCAGACTGGAGTGCAGTGGCCGCTCCCGGCCACCGCAACCTCGCCTGCTGGACTCCGGCGATCCTTCTGCCTCAGCCTTCCAAGTAGCTGGAATTACAGGCATG